>NW_026904911.1:0-3559 GCF_024500275.1 Phycodurus eques | reverse complement strand
GGGACTGAGTGCCGCTGCATTTTGGGATCCATGCGGGTCCGTTTTGGGACTGAGTGCCGCTGCATTTTGGGATCTTTGGCTTGCATGGAGCTCGTCTCATCTGAGTCCCAGAAGGGAGCTCTGATTTCCCGCATGGACCTCTGGCATTACAGCTCTGACTTCCAGCATGGAGCTCGTCTCATCTGAGTCCCAGAAGGGAGCTCTGATTTCCCGCATGGACCTCGGGCATTAAGCATGGGGCTTGACTTCCAGCATGGAGCTCGTCTCATCTGAGTCCCAGAAGGGAGCTCTGATTTCCCGCATGGACCTCGGGCATTAAGCATGGGGCTTGACTTCCAGCATGGAGCTCGTCTCATCTGAGTCCCAGAAGGGAGCTCTGATTTCCCGCATGGACCTCGGGCATTAAGGCTACTTTGTTACATTTTGGGATGAATGCTGGGCTTTGCTGAGACTGTGCAAGATGCTTTGCGTGAGCTCCGGATAGGCGACTTTGTGACATTTTGGGATGCGTGCTGGTACTTTGCTGGGACTGAGTGCCGCTGCATTTTGGGATCCATGCGGGTCCGTTTTGGGACTGAGTGCCGCTGCATTTTGGAATACATGATGGTCCGTTTTGGGGTCCAGGCTGGGACTTAGTGCCGCTGCATTTTGGGATCTTTGGCTTGCATGGAGCTCGTCTCATCTGAGTCCCAGAAGGGAGCTCTGATTTCCCGCATGGACCTCTGGCATTACGCTCTGACTTCCAGCATGGAGCTCGTCTCATCTGAGTCCTGGAAGGGAGCTCTGATTTCCCGCATGGACCTCTGGCATTAAGCTCTGACTTCCAGCATGGAGCTCGTCTCATCTGAGTCCCAGAAGGGAGCTCTGACTTCCCGCATGGACCTCGGGCATTAAGCATGGAGCTCTGACTTCCAGCATGGAGCTCGTCTCATCTGAGTCCCGGAAGGGAGCTCTGATTTCCCGCATGGACCTCGGGCATTAAGCATGGGGCTTTGACTTCCAGCATGGAGCTCGTCTCATCTGAGTCCCAGAAGGGAGCTCTGACTTCCCGCATGGACCTCGGGCATTAAGCTCTGACTTCCAGCATGGAGCTCGTCTCATCTGAGTCCCAGAAGGGAGCTCTTATTTCCCGCATGGACCTCTGGCATTAAGCTCTGACTTCCAGCATGGAGCTCGTCTCATCTGAGACCCGGAAGGGAGCTCTTATTTCCCGCATGGACCTCGGGCATTAAGCATGGAGCGCTGACTTCCAGCATGGAGCTCGTCTCATCTGAGACCCGGAAGGGAGCTCTGATTTCCCGCATGGACCTCGGGCATTAAGGCTACTTTGTTACATTTTGGGATGAATGCTGGGCTTTGCTGAGACTGTGCAAGATGCTTTGCGTGAGCTCCGGATAGGCGACTTTGTGACATTTTGGGATGCGTGCTGGTACTTTGCTGGGCCTGAGTGCCGCTGCATTTTGGGATCCATGCGGGTCCGTTTTGGGACTGAGTGCCGCTGCATTTTGGAATACATGATGGTCCGTTTTGGGGTCCAGGCTGGGACTTAGTGCCGCTGCATTTTGGGATCTTTGGCTTGCATGGAGCTCGTCTCATCTGAGTCCCAGAAGGGAGCTCTGATTTCCCGCATGGACCTCGGGCATTAGGCATGGGGCTCTCACTTCCAGCATGGAGCTCGTCTCATCTGAGTCCCGGAAGGGAGCTCTGATTTCCCGCATGGACCTCGGGCATTAAGCATGGGGCTCTGACTTCCAGCATGGAGCTCGTCTCATCTGAGTCCCAGAAGGGAGCTCTTATTTCCCGCATGGACCTCTGGCATTAAGCTCTGACTTCCAGCATGGAGCTCGTCTCATCTGAGTCCCAGAAGGGAGCTCTTATTTCCCGCATGGACCTCGGGCATTAAGCATGGAGCGCTGACTTCCAGCATGGAGCTCGTCTCATCTGAGTCCCAGAAGGGAGCTCTGATTTCCCGCATGGACCTCTGGCATTACGCTCTGACTTCCAGCATGGAGCTCGTCTCATCTGAGTCCCAGAAGGGAGCTCTGATTTCCCGCATGGACCTCGGGCATTAGGCATGGGGCTCTCACTTCCAGCATGGAGCTCGTCTCATCTGAGTCCCAGAAGGGAGCTCTGACTTCCCGCATGGACCTCGGGCATTAAGCATGGAGCTCTGACTTCCAGCATGGAGCTCGTCTCATCTGAGTCCCGGAAGGGAGCTCTGATTTCCCGCATGGACCTCGGGCATTAAGCATGGGGCTTTGACTTCCAGCATGGAGCTCGTCTCATCTGAGTCCCAGAAGGGAGCTCTGACTTCCCGCATGGACCTCGGGCATTAAGCTCTGACTTCCAGCATGGAGCTCGTCTCATCTGAGTCCCAGAAGGGAGCTCTTATTTCCCGCATGGACCTCTGGCATTAAGCTCTGACTTCCAGCATGGAGCTCGTCTCATCTGAGACCCGGAAGGGAGCTCTTATTTCCCGCATGGACCTCGGGCATTAAGCATGGAGCGCTGACTTCCAGCATGGAGCTCGTCTCATCTGAGACCCGGAAGGGAGCTCTGATTTCCCGCATGGACCTCGGGCATTAAGGCTACTTTGTTACATTTTGGGATGAATGCTGGGCTTTGCTGAGACTGTGCAAGATGCTTTGCGTGAGCTCCGGATAGGCGACTTTGTGACATTTTGGGATGCGTGCTGGTACTTTGCTGGGCCTGAGTGCCGCTGCATTTTGGGATCCATGCGGGTCCGTTTTGGGACTGAGTGCCGCTGCATTTTGGAATACATGATGGTCCGTTTTGGGGTCCAGGCTGGGACTTAGTGCCGCTGCATTTTGGGATCTTTGGCTTGCATGGAGCTCGTCTCATCTGAGTCCCAGAAGGGAGCTCTGATTTCCCGCATGGACCTCGGGCATTAGGCATGGGGCTCTCACTTCCAGCATGGAGCTCGTCTCATCTGAGTCCCGGAAGGGAGCTCTGATTTCCCGCATGGACCTCGGGCATTAAGCATGGGGCTCTGACTTCCAGCATGGAGCTCGTCTCATCTGAGTCCCAGAAGGGAGCTCTTATTTCCCGCATGGACCTCTGGCATTAAGCTCTGACTTCCAGCATGGAGCTCGTCTCATCTGAGTCCCAGAAGGGAGCTCTTATTTCCCGCATGGACCTCGGGCATTAAGCATGGAGCGCTGACTTCCAGCATGGAGCTCGTCTCATCTGAGTCCCAGAAGGGAGCTCTGATTTCCCGCATGGACCTCTGGCATTACAGCTCTGACTTCCAGCATGGAGCTCGTCTCATCTGAGTCCCAGAAGGGAGCTCTGATTTCCCGCATGGACCTCGGGCATTAGGCATGGGGCTCTCACTTCCAGCATGGAGCTCGTCTCATCTGAGTCCCAGAAGGGAGCTCTGATTTCCCGCATGGACCTCGGGCATTAGCAGCTCTGACTTCCAGCATGGAGCTCGTCTCATCTGAGTCCCGGAAGGGAGCTCTGATTTCCCGCATGGACCTCTGGCATTACAGCTCTGACTTCCAGCATGGAGCTCGTCTCATCTGAGTCCCAGAAGGGA
>NW_026904910.1:0-3561 GCF_024500275.1 Phycodurus eques | reverse complement strand
AATGCAGCGGCACTCAGTCCCAAAACGGACCCGCATGGATCCCAAAATGCAGCGGCACTCAGTCCCAGCAAAGTACCAGCACGCATCCCAAAATGTCACAAAGTCGCCTATCCGGAGCTCACGCAAAGCATCTTGCACAGTCTCAGCAAAGCCCAGCATTCATCCCAAAATGTAACAAAGTAGCCTTAATGCCCGAGGTCCATGCGGGAAATCAGAGCTCCCTTCCGGGACTCAGATGAGACGAGCTCCATGCTGGAAGTCAGAGCCCCATGCTAATGCCCGAGGTCCATGCGGGAAATCAGAGCTCCCTTCCGGGTCTCAGATGAGACGAGCTCCATGCTGGAAGTCAGAGCTTAATGCCAGAGGTCCATGCGGGAAATAAGAGCTCCCTTCTGGGACTCAGATGAGACGAGCTCCATGCTGGAAGTCAGAGCTTAATGCCCGAGGTCCATGCGGGAAGTCAGAGCTCCCTTCTGGGACTCAGATGAGACGAGCTCCATGCTGGAAGTCAAAGCCCATGCTTAATGCCCGAGGTCCATGCGGGAAATCAGAGCTCCCTTCTGGGACTCAGATGAGACGAGCTCCATGCTGGAAGTCAGAGCTCCATGCTTAATGCCCGAGGTCCATGCGGGAAATCAGAGCTCCCTTCTGGGACTCAGATGAGACGAGCTCCATGCTGGAAGTCAGAGCTTAATGCCAGAGGTCCATGCGGGAAATCAGAGCTCCCTTCGGGACTCAGATGAGACGAGCTCCATGCTGGAAGTCAGAGCGTAATGCCAGAGGTCCATGCGGGAAATCAGAGCTCCCTTCTGGGACTCAGATGAGACGAGCTCCATGCAAGCCAAAGATCCCAAAATGCAGCGGCACTAAGTCCCAGCCTGGACCCCAAAACGGACCATCATGTATTCCAAAATGCAGCGGCACTCAGTCCCAAAACGGACCCGCATGGATCCCAAAATGCAGCGGCACTCAGTCCCAGCAAAGTACCAGCACGCATCCCAAAATGTCACAAAGTCGCCTATCCGGAGCTCACGCAAAGCATCTTGCACAGTCTCAGCAAAGCCCAGCATTCATCCCAAAATGTAACAAAGTAGCCTTAATGCCCGAGGTCCATGCGGGAAATCAGAGCTCCCTTCCGGGACTCAGATGAGACGAGCTCCATGCTGGAAGTCAGAGCCCCATGCTAATGCCCGAGGTCCATGCGGGAAATCAGAGCTCCCTTCTGGGACTCAGATGAGACGAGCTCCATGCTGGAAGTCAAAGCCCCATGCTTAATGCCCGAGGTCCATGCGGGAAATCAGAGCTCCCTTCTGGGACTCAGATGAGACGAGCTCCATGCTGGAAGTCAGAGCGTAATGCCAGAGGTCCATGCGGGAAATCAGAGCTCCCTTCTGGGACTCAGATGAGACGAGCTCCATGCAAGCCAAAGATCCCAAAATGCAGCGGCACTCAGTCCCAAAACGGACCCGCATGGATCCCAAAATGCAGCGGCACTCAGTCCCAGCAAAGTACCAGCACGCATCCCAAAATGTCACAAAGTCGCCTATCCGGAGCTCACGCAAAGCATCTTGCACAGTCTCAGCAAAGCCCAGCATTCATCCCAAAATGTAACAAAGTAGCCTTAATGCCGAGGTCCATGCGGGAAATCAGAGCTCCCTTCCGGGACTCAGATGAGACGAGCTCCATGCTGGAAGTCAGAGCCCCATGCTTAATGCCCGAGGTCCATGCGGGAAATCAGAGCTCCCTTCGGGACTCAGATGAGACGAGCTCCATGCTGGAAGTCAGAGCTTAATGCCAGAGGTCCATGCGGGAAATCAGAGCTCCCTTCTGGGACTCAGATGAGACGAGCTCCATGCTGGAAGTCAGAGCCCCATGCTTAATGCCCGAGGTCCATGCGGGAAATCAGAGCTCCCTTCTGGGACTCAGATGAGACGAGCTCCATGCTGGAAGTCAAGCCCCATGCTTAATGCCCGAGGTCCATGCGGGAAATCAGAGCTCCCTTCTGGGACTCAGATGAGACGAGCTCCATGCTGGAAGTCAAGCCCCATGCTTAATGCCCGAGGTCCATGCGGGAAATCAGAGCTCCCTTCTGGGACTCAGATGAGACGAGCTCCATGCTGGAAGTCAGAGCCCCATGCTTAATGCCCGAGGTCCATGCGGGAAATCAGAGCTCCCTTCTGGGACTCAGATGAGACGAGCTCCATGCTGGAAGTCAGAGCTTAATGCCAGAGGTCCATGCGGGAAATCAGAGCTCCCTTCTGGGACTCAGATGAGACGAGCTCCATGCAAGCCAAAGATCCCAAAATGCAGCGGCCACTCAGTCCCAAAACGGACCCGCATGGATCCCAAAATGCAGCGGCACTCAGTCCCAGCAAAGTACCAGCACGCATCCCAAAATGTCACAAAGTCGCCTATCCGGAGCTCACGCAAAGCATCTTGCACAGTCTCAGCAAAGCCCAGCATTCATCCCAAAATGTAACAAAGTAGCCTTAATGCCCGAGGTCCATGCGGGAAATCAGAGCTCCCTTCCGGGACTCAGATGAGACGAGCTCCATGCTGGAAGTGAGAGCCCCATGCCTAATGCCCGAGGTCCATGCGGGAAATCAGAGCTCCCTTCCGGGTCTCAGATGAGACGAGCTCCATGCTGGAAGTCAGCAGCTTAATGCCAGAGGTCCATGCGGGAAATCAGAGCTCCCTTCTGGGACTCAGATGAGACGAGCTCCATGCTGGAAGTCAGAGCCCCATGCTAATGCCCGAGGTCCATGCGGGAAATCAGAGCTCCCTTCTGGGACTCAGATGAGACGAGCTCCATGCTGGAAGTCAAAGCCCCATGCTTAATGCCCGAGGTCCATGCGGGAAATCAGAGCTCCCTTCTGGGACTCAGATGAGACGAGCTCCATGCTGGAAGTCAAAGCCCCATGCTTAATGCCCGAGGTCCATGCGGGAAATCAGAGCTCCCTTCTGGGACTCAGATGAGACGAGCTCCATGCTGGAAGTCAAGCCCCATGCTTAATGCCCGAGGTCCATGCGGGAAATCAGAGCTCCCTTCTGGGACTCAGATGAGACGAGCTCCATGCTGGAAGTCAGAGCTGCTAATGCCAGAGGTCCATGCGGGAAATCAGAGCTCCCTTCTGGGACTCAGATGAGACGAGCTCCATGCTGGAAGTCAGAGCTTAATGCCAGAGGTCCATGCGGGAAATCAGAGCTCCCTTCCGGGACTCAGATGAGACGAGCTCCATGCTGGAAGTGAGAGCTTAATGCCCGAGGTCCATGCGGGAAATCAGAGCTCCCTTCTGGGACTCAGATGAGACGAGCTCCATGCTGGAAGTCAGAGCGTAATGCCAGAGGTCCATGCGGGAAATCAGAGCTCCCTTCTGGGACTCAGATGAGACGAGCTCCATGCAAGCCAAAAGATCCCAAAATGCAGCGGCACTCAGTCCCAAAACGGACCCGCATGGATCCCAAAATGCAGCGGCACTCAGTCCCAGCAAAGTACCAGCACGCATCCCAAAATGTCACAAAGTCGCCTATTCCGGAGCTCACGCAAGCATCTTGCACAGT
>NW_026904909.1:0-3571 GCF_024500275.1 Phycodurus eques | reverse complement strand
TGGACCTCTGGCATTAAGCTCTGACTTCCAGCATGGAGCTCGTCTCATCTGAGACCCGGAAGGGAGCTCTGATTTCCCGCATGGACCTCGGGCATTAGGCATGGGGCTCTCACTTCCAGCATGGAGCTCGTCTCATCTGAGTCCCGGAAGGGAGCTCTGATTTCCCGCATGGACCTCGGGCATTAAGGCTACTTTGTTACATTTTGGGATGAATGCTGGGCTTTGCTGAGACTGTGCAAGATGCTTTGCGTGAGCTCCGGATAGGCGACTTTGTGACATTTTGGGATGCGTGCTGGTACTTTGCTGGGACTGAGTGCCGCTGCATTTTGGGATCCATGCGGGTCCGTTTTGGGACTGAGTGCCGCTGCATTTTGGGATCTTTGGCTTGCATGGAGCTCGTCTCATCTGAGTCCCAGAAGGGAGCTCTGATTTCCCGCATGGACCTCTGGCATTACGCTCTGACTTCCAGCATGGAGCTCGTCTCATCTGAGTCCCAGAAGGGAGCTCTGATTTCCCGCATGGACCTCGGGCATTAAGCTCTCACTTCCAGCATGGAGCTCGTCTCATCTGAGTCCCGGAAGGGAGCTCTGATTTCCCGCATGGACCTCTGGCATTACGCTCTGACTTCCAGCATGGAGCTCGTCTCATCTGAGTCCCAGAAGGGAGCTCTGATTTCCCGCATGGACCTCTGGCATTAAGCTCTGACTTCCAGCATGGAGCTCGTCTCATCTGAGTCCCAGAAGGGAGCTCTTATTTCCCGCATGGACCTCGGGCATTAAGCATGGAGCGCTGACTTCCAGCATGGAGCTCGTCTCATCTGAGTCCCAGAAGGGAGCTCTGATTTCCCGCATGGACCTCGGGCATTAAGCATGGGGCTTTGACTTCCAGCATGGAGCTCGTCTCATCTGAGTCCCAGAAGGGAGCTCTGATTTCCCGCATGGACCTCGGGCATTAAGCATGGGGCTTTGACTTCCAGCATGGAGCTCGTCTCATCTGAGTCCCAGAAGGGAGCTCTGATTTCCCGCATGGACCTCGGGCATTAAGCATGGGGCTTTGACTTCCAGCATGGAGCTCGTCTCATCTGAGTCCCAGAAGGGAGCTCTGATTTCCCGCATGGACCTCTGGCATTAAGCGCTGACTTCCAGCATGGAGCTCGTCTCATCTGAGACCCGGAAGGGAGCTCTGATTTCCCGCATGGACCTCGGGCATTAGGCATGGGGCTCTCACTTCCAGCATGGAGCTCGTCTCATCTGAGTCCCGGAAGGGAGCTCTGATTTCCCGCATGGACCTCGGGCATTAAGGCTACTTTGTTACATTTTGGGATGAATGCTGGGCTTTGCTGAGACTGTGCAAGATGCTTTGCGTGAGCTCCGGATAGGCGACTTTGTGACATTTTGGGATGCGTGCTGGTACTTTGCTGGGACTGAGTGCCGCTGCATTTTGGGATCCATGCGGGTCCGTTTTGGGACTGAGTGCCGCTGCATTTTGGGATCTTTGGCTTGCATGGAGCTCGTCTCATCTGAGTCCCAGAAGGGAGCTCTGATTTCCCGCATGGACCTCTGGCATTACGCTCTGACTTCCAGCATGGAGCTCGTCTCATCTGAGTCCCAGAAGGGAGCTCTGATTTCCCGCATGGACCTCGGGCATTAAGCATGGGGCTTTGACTTCCAGCATGGAGCTCGTCTCATCTGAGTCCCAGAAGGGAGCTCTGATTTCCCGCATGGACCTCGGGCATTAAGCATGGGGCTTTGACTTCCAGCATGGAGCTCGTCTCATCTGAGTCCCAGAAGGGAGCTCTGATTTCCCGCATGGACCTCGGGCATTAAGGCTACTTTGTTACATTTTGGGATGAATGCTGGGCTTTGCTGAGACTGTGCAAGATGCTTTGCGTGAGCTCCGGATAGGCGACTTTGTGACATTTTGGGATGCGTGCTGGTACTTTGCTGGGACTGAGTGCCGCTGCATTTTGGGATCCATGCGGGTCCGTTTTGGGACTGAGTGCCGCTGCATTTTGGAATACATGATGGTCCGTTTTGGGGTCCAGGCTGGGACTTAGTGCCGCTGCATTTTGGGATCTTTGGCTTGCATGGAGCTCGTCTCATCTGAGTCCCAGAAGGGAGCTCTGATTTCCCGCATGGACCTCTGGCATTACGCTCTGACTTCCAGCATGGAGCTCGTCTCATCTGAGTCCTGGAAGGGAGCTCTGATTTCCCGCATGGACCTCTGGCATTAAGCTCTGACTTCCAGCATGGAGCTCGTCTCATCTGAGTCCCAGAAGGGAGCTCTGACTTCCCGCATGGACCTCGGGCATTAAGCATGGAGCTCTGACTTCCAGCATGGAGCTCGTCTCATCTGAGTCCCGGAAGGGAGCTCTGATTTCCCGCATGGACCTCGGGCATTAAGCATGGGGCTTTGACTTCCAGCATGGAGCTCGTCTCATCTGAGTCCCAGAAGGGAGCTCTGACTTCCCGCATGGACCTCGGGCATTAAGCTCTGACTTCCAGCATGGAGCTCGTCTCATCTGAGTCCCAGAAGGGAGCTCTTATTTCCCGCATGGACCTCTGGCATTAAGCTCTGACTTCCAGCATGGAGCTCGTCTCATCTGAGACCCGGAAGGGAGCTCTTATTTCCCGCATGGACCTCGGGCATTAAGCATGGAGCGCTGACTTCCAGCATGGAGCTCGTCTCATCTGAGACCCGGAAGGGAGCTCTGATTTCCCGCATGGACCTCGGGCATTAAGGCTACTTTGTTACATTTTGGGATGAATGCTGGGCTTTGCTGAGACTGTGCAAGATGCTTTGCGTGAGCTCCGGATAGGCGACTTTGTGACATTTTGGGATGCGTGCTGGTACTTTGCTGGGCCTGAGTGCCGCTGCATTTTGGGATCCATGCGGGTCCGTTTTGGGACTGAGTGCCGCTGCATTTTGGAATACATGATGGTCCGTTTTGGGGTCCAGGCTGGGACTTAGTGCCGCTGCATTTTGGGATCTTTGGCTTGCATGGAGCTCGTCTCATCTGAGTCCCAGAAGGGAGCTCTGATTTCCCGCATGGACCTCGGGCATTAGGCATGGGGCTCTCACTTCCAGCATGGAGCTCGTCTCATCTGAGTCCCGGAAGGGAGCTCTGATTTCCCGCATGGACCTCGGGCATTAAGCATGGGGCTCTGACTTCCAGCATGGAGCTCGTCTCATCTGAGTCCCAGAAGGGAGCTCTTATTTCCCGCATGGACCTCTGGCATTAAGCTCTGACTTCCAGCATGGAGCTCGTCTCATCTGAGTCCCAGAAGGGAGCTCTTATTTCCCGCATGGACCTCGGGCATTAAGCATGGAGCGCTGACTTCCAGCATGGAGCTCGTCTCATCTGAGTCCCAGAAGGGAGCTCTGATTTCCCGCATGGACCTCTGGCATTACGCTCTGACTTCCAGCATGGAGCTCGTCTCATCTGAGTCCCAGAAGGGAGCTCTGATTTCCCGCATGGACCTCGGGCATTAGGCATGGGGCTCTCACTTCCAGCATGGAGCTCGTCTCATCTGAGTCCCAGAAGGGAGCTCTGATTTCCCGCATGGACCTC
>NW_026904908.1:0-3574 GCF_024500275.1 Phycodurus eques | reverse complement strand
AAATGCTCCCGAGCTCCCTCTGCTGTACACTTTTTTTATTGTAACTCATAACTTCACAAAGGATGGTTTCCAAGTAAATTCTCATTGGATTTTAGAATGAAACTCTCCCCTTTATACTAGTTACAGGCAGTGGTTTTAATCCCAAAGCTTTGGTTGGAGTTTTACACACATTTGCAGTTTTTATCGCTTAAAAATGCTTCCCAGCGCCTGCTGTACACTTTTTTTATTTTGATTCAAAACTTCACAAAGGATGCTTTCCCAGTAAATTCTCTTGCTTTTTAAAGTAGAACTCTCCCCTTGATACTAGTTACAGGCAGTGGTTTTAATCCCAAAGCTTTGTTTGGAGTTTTACACACATTTGCTGTTTGTATTACTTAAAAATGCTTCCCAGCTCCCTCTGCTGTACACTTTTTTTTATTGTAACTCATAACTTCACAAAGGATGCTTTCCCAGTAAAGTCTCTTGTTTTTTAGTGTATAACTCTCCCCGTAAAACTAGTTACAGGCAGTGGTTTGAATCCCAAAGCTTTGGTTGGAGTTTTACACACATTTGCAGTTTTTATTGCTTAAAAATGCTTCCCAGCTCCCTCTGCTGTACACTTTCTTTTATTGTAACTCATAACTTCACAAAGGATGCTTTCCCTGTAAATTCTCTTGCTTTTTAGAGTAGAACTCTCCCCTTGATACTAGTTACAGGCAGTGGTTTGAATCCCAAAGCTTTGGTTGGAGTTTGACACACATTTGCTGTTTTTATTGCTTAAAAATGCTTCCCAGCGCCTGCTGTACACTTTTTTTATTTTCACCTATAAATTCACAAAGGATGCTTTCCCAGTAAAGTCTCTTGCTTTTTAGCGTAGAACTCTCCCCTTGATACTAGTTACAGGGAGGGGTTTGAATCCCAAAGCTTTGGTTGGAGTTTTACACACATTTGCTATTTTTATTGCTTAAAAATGCTTCCCAGCGCCTGCTGTACACTTTTTTTATTTTGACTCATAACTTCACAAAGTATGCTTTCCAAGTAAATTCTCTTGCATTTTAGAGTAAAACTCTCCCCTTTATACTAGTTACAGGCAGTGGTTTGAATCCCAAAGCTTTGGTTGGAATTTTACACACATTTGCTGTTTTTATTGCTTAAAAATGCTTCCCAGCGCCTGCTGTACCCTTTTTTTAATTTTGACTCATAACTTCACAAAGGATGCTTTCCAAGTAAAGTCTCTTGTTTTTTGGAGTATAACTCTCCCCGTTATAGTAGTTACGGGCAGTGGTTTTAATCCCAAAGCTTTGATTGGAGTTTTACACACATTTGCAGTTTTTATTGCTGAAAAATGCTTCCCAGCGCCTGCTGTGCACTTTTTATTTTGACTCATAACTTCACAAAGGATGCTTTCCAAGTAAAGTCTCTTGTTTTTTGGAGTATAACTCTCCCCGTTATAGTAGTTACGGGCAGTGGTTTTAATCCCAAAGCTTTGATTGGAGTTTTACACACATTTGCAGTTTTTATTGCTGAAAAATGCTTCCCAGCTCCCTCTGCTGTACACTTTTTTTATTGTAATTCATAACTTCACAAAGGATGCTTTCCCAGTAAATTCTCTTGCTTTTGAGAATAAAACTCTCCCCTTCATACTAATTACAGGCAGTGGTTTGAATCCCAAAGCTTTGGTTGGAGTTTTAGAAACATTTGCAGTTTTTATTGCTGAAAAATGCTTCCCAGCGCCTGCTGTGCACTTTTTTATTTTTGACTCAATAACTTCACAAAGGATGCATTTCCAAGTAAAGTCTCTTGTTTTTTGGAGTATAACTCTCCCCCGTATAGTAGTTACGGGCAGTGGTTTTAATCCCAAAGCTTTGATTGGAGTTTTACACACATTTGCAGTTTTTATTGCTGAATAAAATGCTTCCCAGCTCCCTCTGCTGTACACTTTTTTTATTGTAATTCATAACTTCACAAAGGATGCTTTCCCAGTAAATTCTCTTGCTTTTGAGAATAAACTCTCCCCTTCATACTAATTAAGGCAGTGGTTTGAATCCCAAAGCTTTGGTTGGAGTTTTAGAAAACATTTGCAGTTTTTATTGCTTAAAAATGCTTCCCAGGACCTGCTGTACACTTTTTTTATTTTAACTCATAACTTCACAAAGGATGCTTTCCCAGTAAATTCTCTTGCCTTTTCGAGTAGAACTCTCCCCTTTATACTAGTTACAGGCACTGGTTTGAATCCCAAAGCTTTGTTTGGAGTTTGACACACATTTGCTGTTTTTATTGCTTAATAATGCTTCGCAGCGCCTGCTGTACACTTTTTTTATTTTCACTTTTAAATTCACAAAGGATGCTTTCCCAGTAACGTCTCTTGCTTTTTAGAGTAAAACTCTCCCCTTATATCAGGTTAAAAGGCAGTGGTTTTGAATCCCAAAGCTTTGGTTGGAGTTTTACACACATTTGCTGTTTTTATTGCTTAAAAATGCTTCCCAGTGCCTGCTGTACACTTCTTTTATTTTCACTTATAACTTCACAAAGGATGCTTTCCCAGTAAAGTCTCTTACTTTTTCGAGTAAAACTCTCCCCTTTATACTAGTTACAGGCAGTGGTTTGAATCCCAAACCTTTGGTTGGAGTTTTAGACACATTTGCTGTTTTAATGACATAAAAATGCTCCCCAGCTCCCTCTGCTGTACACTTTTTTTTTGTAACTCATAACTTCACAAAGATGCTTTCCCAGTAAATTCTCTTGCTTTTTTGAGTAAAACTCTCCTCTTTATACTAGTTACAGGCAGTGATTTGAATCCCAAAAGCTTTGTTGGAGTTTTACACACATTTGCTGTTTTATTGCTTAAAAAATGCTTCCCACGCCTGCTGTACACTTTTTTTTGTTTGACTCATAACTTCATAAAGGATGCTTTCCAGTACATTCTCGTTGCTTTTTAGAGTAAAACCCTCCCCTTTATACTAAGTTACAGGCAGTGGTTTGAATCCCAAAGCTTTGGTTGGAAGTTTTACAAACATTTGCAGTTTTTATTGCTGAAACTTTTTCATTTTGACTCATAACTTCACCAAGGGATGCTTTCCCAAGTAACTTTCTCTTGCATTTAAGAGTAAAACTCTCTCCCCTTTATACTAGTTACAGGCAGTGGTTTGAAATCCCAAAGCTTTGGTTGGAGTTTTACACACATTTGCTGTTTTTATGACATAAAAATGCTCCCCAGCTCCCTCTGCTGTAAACTTTTTTTTTGTAACTCATACCTTCACAAAGATACTTTCCCCAGTAAATTCTCTTGCTTTTTTCGAGGTAAAACTCTCCCCTTTATACTAGTTACAGGCAGTGGTTTGAATCCAAAAGCTTTGGTTGGAGTTTTACAAACATTTGCAGTTTTATTGCTGAAAACTTTTTCATTTGACTCATAACTTCACAAAGGATGCTTTCCAAGTAAATTCTCTTGCCATTTTAAGAGTAAAACTCTCCCCTTTATACTAGTTACAGGCAGTGGTTTGAATCCCAAAGCTTTGGTTGGAGTTTTACACACATTTGCTGTTTTTATGACATAAAAATGCTCCCCAGCTCCCTCTGCTGTAAACTTTTTTTT
>NW_026904907.1:0-3575 GCF_024500275.1 Phycodurus eques | reverse complement strand
TATTGCTTAAAAACGCTTCCCAGCGCCTGCTGTACACGTTTTTCTATTTTGACTCATAACTTCAAAAAGGATGCTTTCCCAGTAAAATCTCTGGCTATTTAGAGTAGAACTCTGCCCTTTATACTAGTTACAGGCAGTTTTTTTGAATCCAAAAGCTTTGGTTGGAGTTTTACACACATTTGCAGTTTTTTATTGCTTAAAAACGCTTCCCAGCGCCTGCTGTACACGTTTTCTATTTTGACTCATAACTTCAAAAAGGATGCTTTCCCAGTAAAATCTCTGGCTATTTAGAGTAGAACTCTGCCCTTTATACTAGTTACAGGCAGTTTTTTGAATCCAAAAGCTTTGGTTGGAGTTTTACACACATTTGCAGTTTTTTATTGCTTAAAAACGCTTCCCAGCGCCTGCTGTACACTTTTTTCTATTTTGACTCATAACTTCAAAAAGGATGCTTTCCCAGTAAAATCTCTGGCTATTTAGAGTAGAACTCTGCCCTTTATACTAGTTACAGGCAGTTTTTTTGAATCCAAAAGCTTTGGTTGGAGTTTTACACACATTTGCAGTTTTTTATTGCTTAAAAACGCTTCCCAGCGCCTGCTGTACACGTTTTCTATTTTGACTCATAACTTCAAAAAGGATGCTTTCCCAGTAAAATCTCTGGCTATTTAGAGTAGAACTCTGCCCTTTATACTAGTTACAGGCAGTTTTTTTGAATCCAAAAGCTTTGGTTGGAGTTTTACACACATTTGCAGTTTTTTATTGCTTAAAAACGCTTCCCAGCGCCTGCTGTACACGTTTTCTATTTTGACTCATAACTTCAAAAAGGATGCTTTCCCAGTAAAATCTCTGGCTATTTAGAGTAGAACTCTGCCCTTTATACTAGTTACAGGCAGTTTTTTGAATCCAAAAGCTTTGGTTGGAGTTTTACACACATTTGCAGTTTTTTATTGCTTAAAAACGCTTCCCAGCGCCTGCTGTACACGTTTTCTATTTTGACTCATAACTTCAAAAAGGATGCTTTCCCAGTAAAATCTCTGGCTATTTAGAGTAGAACTCTGCCCTTTATACTAGTTACAGGCAGTTTTTTGAATCCAAAAGCTTTGGTTGGAGTTTTACACACATTTGCAGTTTTTTATTGCTTAAAAACGCTTCCCAGCGCCTGCTGTACACGTTTTCTATTTTGACTCATAACTTCAAAAAGGATGCTTTCCCAGTAAAATCTCTGGCTATTTAGAGTAGAACTCTGCCCTTTATACTAGTTACAGGCAGTTTTTTGAATCCAAAAGCTTTGGTTGGAGTTTTACACACATTTGCAGTTTTTTATTGCTTAAAAACGCTTCCCAGCGCCTGGCTGTACACTTTTTCTATTTTGACTCATAACTTCAAAAAGGATGCTTTCCCAGTAAAATCTCTGGCTATTTAGAGTAGAACTCTGCCCTTTATACTAGTTACAGGCAGTTTTTTTGAATCCAAAAGCTTTGGTTGGAGTTTTACACACATTTGCAGTTTTTTATTGCTTAAAAACGCTTCCCAGCGCCTGCTGTACACGTTTTCTATTTTGACTCATAACTTCAAAAAGGATGCTTTCCCAGTAAAATCTCTGGCTATTTAGAGTAGAACTCTGCCCTTTATACTAGTTACAGGCAGTTTTTTGAATCCAAAAGCTTTGGTTGGAGTTTTACACACATTTGCAGTTTTTTATTGCTTAAAAACGCTTCCCAGCGCCTGCTGTACACGTTTTTCTATTTTGACTCATAACTTCAAAAAGGATGCTTTCCCAGTAAAATCTCTGGCTATTTAGAGTAGAACTCTGCCCTTTATACTAGTTACAGGCAGTTTTTTTAATCCAAAAGCTTTGGTTGGAGTTTTACACACATTTGCAGTTTTTTATTGCTTAAAAACGCTTCCCAGCGCCTGCTGTACACTTTTTCTATTTTGACTCATAACTTCACAAAAGGATGCTTTCCCAGTAAAATCTCTGGCTATTTAGAGTAGAACTCTGCCCTTTATACTAGTTACAGGCAGTTTTTTTAATCCAAAAGCTTTGGTTGGAGTTTTACACACATTTGCAGTTTTTTATTGCTTAAAAACGCTTCCCAGCGCCCTGCTGTACACGTTTTCTATTTTGACTCATAACTTCAAAAAGGATGCTTTCCCAGTAAAATCTCTGGCTATTTAGAGTAGAACTCTGCCCTTTATACTAGTTACAGGCAGTTTTTTGAATCCAAAAGCTTTGGTTGGAGTTTTACACACATTTGCAGTTTTTTATTGCTTAAAAACGCTTCCCAGCGCCTGCTGTACACGTTTTCTATTTTGACTCATAACTTCAAAAAGGATGCTTTCCCAGTAAAATCTCTGGCTATTTAGAGTAGAACTCTGCCCTTTATACTAGTTACAGGCAGTTTTTTTGAATCCAAAAGCTTTGGTTGGAGTTTTACACACATTTGCAGTTTTTTATTGCTTAAAAACGCTTCCCAGCGCCTGCTGTACACGTTTTCTATTTTGACTCATAACTTCAAAAAGGATGCTTTCCCAGTAAAATCTCTGGCTATTTAGAGTAGAACTCTGCCCTTTATACTAGTTACAGGCAGTTTTTTTGAATCCAAAAGCTTTGGTTGGAGTTTTACACACATTTGCAGTTTTTTATTGCTTAAAAACGCTTCCCAGCGCCTGCTGTACACGTTTTCTATTTTGACTCATAACTTCAAAAAGGATGCTTTCCCAGTAAAATCTCTGGCTATTTAGAGTAGAACTCTGCCCTTTATACTAGTTACAGGCAGTTTTTTTGAATCCAAAAGCTTTGGTTGGAGTTTTACACACATTTGCAGTTTTTTATTGCTTAAAAACGCTTCCCAGCGCCTGGCTGTACACGTTTTTCTATTTTGACTCATAACTTCAAAAAGGATGCTTTCCCAGTAAAATCTCTGGCTATTTAGAGTAGAACTCTGCCCTTTATACTAGTTACAGGCAGTTTTTTGAATCCAAAAGCTTTGGTTGGAGTTTTACACACATTTGCAGTTTTTTATTGCTTAAAAACGCTTCCCAGCGCCTGCTGTACACGTTTTCTATTTTGACTCATAACTTCAAAAAGGATGCTTTCCCAGTAAAATCTCTGGCTATTTAGAGTAGAACTCTGCCCTTTATACTAGTTACAGGCAGTTTTTTTGAATCCAAAAGCTTTGGTTGGAGTTTTACACACATTTGCAGTTTTTTATTGCTTAAAAACGCTTCCCAGCGCCTGCTGTACACGTTTTTCTATTTTGACTCATAACTTCAAAAAGGATGCTTTCCCAGTAAAATCTCTGGCTATTTAGAGTAGAACTCTGCCCTTTATACTAGTTACAGGCAGTTTTTTGAATCCAAAAGCTTTGGTTGGAGTTTTACACACATTTGCAGTTTTTTATTGCTTAAAAACGCTTCCCAGCGCCTGCTGTACACGTTTTCTATTTTGACTCATAACTTCAAAAAGGATGCTTTCCCAGTAAAATCTCTGGCTATTTAGAGTAGAACTCTGCCCTTTATACTAGTTACAGGCAGTTTTTTTGCATCCAAAAGCTTTGGTTGGAGTTTTACAC
>NW_026904906.1:0-3600 GCF_024500275.1 Phycodurus eques | reverse complement strand
GCTTTGCTGAGACTGTGCAAGATGCTTTGCCTGAGCTCCGGATAGGCGACTTTGTGACAGTTTGGGATGCGTGCTGGTACTTTGCTGGGACTGAGTGCCGCTGCATTTTGGGATCCATGCGGGTCCGTTTTGGGACTGAGTGCCGCTGCATTTTGGAATACATGATGGTCCGTTTTGGGGTCCAGGCTGGGGACTTAGTGCCGCTGCATTTTGGGATCTTTGGCTTGCATGGAGCTCGTCTCATCTGAGTCCCAGGAGGGAGCTCTTATTTCCCGCATGGACCTCGGGCATTAAGCATGGGGCTTTGACTTCCAGCATGGAGCTCGTCTCATCTGAGTCCCCAGAAGGGAGCTCTGATTTTCCCGCATGGACCTCGGGCATTAAGCATGGGGCTCTGACTTCCAGCATGGAGCTCGTCTCATCTGAGTCCCAGAAGGGAGCTCTTATTTCCCGCATGGACCTCTGGCATTAAGCTCTGACTTCCAGCATGGAGCTCGTCTCATCTGAGTCCCAGAAGGGAGCTCTTATTTCCCGCATGGACCTCGGGCATTAGGCATGGGGCTCTCACTTCCAGCATGGAGCTCGTCTCATCTGAGTCCCGGAAGGGAGCTCTGATTTCCCGCATGGACCTCTGGCATTAAGCTCTGACTTCCAGCATGGAGCTCGTCTCATCTGAGACCCGGAAGGGAGCTCTGATTTCCCGCATGGACCTCGGGCATTAGGCATGGGGCTCTCACTTCCAGCATGGAGCTCGTCTCATCTGAGTCCCGGAAGGGAGCTCTGATTTCCCGCATGGACCTCGGGCATTAAGGCTACTTTGTTACATTTTGGGATGAATGCTGGGCTTTGCTGAGACTGTGCAAGATGCTTTGCGTGAGCTCCGGATAGGCGACTTTGTGACATTTTGGGATGCGTGCTGGTACTTTGCTGGGACTGAGTGCCGCTGCATTTTGGGATCCATGCGGGTCCGTTTTGGGACTGAGTGCCGCTGCATTTTGGAATACATGATGGTCCGTTTTGGGGTCCAGGCTGGGACTTAGTGCCGCTGCATTTTGGGATCTTTGGCTTGCATGGAGCTCGTCTCATCTGAGTCCCGGAAGGGAGCTCTGATTTCCCGCATGGACCTCGGGCATTAAGCATGGGGCTCTGACTTCCAGCATGGAGCTCGTCTCATCTGAGTCCCAGAAGGGAGCTCTTATTTCCCGCATGGACCTCTGGCATTAAGCTCTGACTTCCAGCATGGAGCTCGTCTCATCTGAGTCCCAGAAGGGAGCTCTTATTTCCCGCATGGACCTCGGGCATTAAGCATGGAGCGCTGACTTCCAGCATGGAGCTCGTCTCATCTGAGACCCGGAAGGGGAGCTCTGATTTCCCGCATGGACCTCGGGCATTAAGGCTACTTTGTTACATTTTGGGATGAATGCTGGGCTTTGCTGAGACTGTGCAAGATGCTTTGCGTGAGCTCCGGATAGGCGACTTTGTGACATTTTGGGATGCGTGCTGGTACTTTGCTGGGCCTGAGTGCCGCTGCATTTTGGGATCCATGCGGGTCCGTTTTGGGACTGAGTGCCGCTGCATTTTGGAATACATGATGGTCCGTTTTGGGGTCCAGGCTGGGACTTAGTGCCGCTGCATTTTGGGATCTTTGGCTTGCATGGAGCTCGTCTCATCTGAGTCCCAGAAGGGAGCTCTGATTTCCCGCATGGACCTCTGGCATTACGCTCTGACTTCCAGCATGGAGCTCGTCTCATCTGAGTCCCAGAAGGGAGCTCTGATTTCCCGCATGGACCTCGGGCATTAGGCATGGGGCTCTCACTTCCAGCATGGAGCTCGTCTCATCTGAGTCCCGGAAGGGAGCTCTGATTTCCCGCATGGACCTCTGGCATTAAGCTATGACTTCCAGCATGGAGCTCGTCTCATCTGAGTCCCGGAAGGGAGCTCTGATTTCCCGCATGGACCTCTGGCATTACGCTCTGACTTCCAGCATGGAGCTCGTCTCATCTGAGTCCCAGAAGGGAGCTCTGATTTCCCGCATGGACCTCGGGCATTAAGCATGGGGCTTTGACTTCCAGCATGGAGCTCGTCTCATCTGAGTCCCAGAAGGGAGCTCTTATTTCCCGCATGGACCTCGGGCATTAAGCATGGAGCTCTGACTTCCAGCATGGAGCTCGTCTCATCTGAGTCCCAGAAGGGAGCTCTTATTTCCCGCATGGACCTCGGGCATTAAGCATGGGGCTTTGACTTCCAGCATGGAGCTCGTCTCATCTGAGTCCCAGAAGGGAGCTCTTATTTCCCGCATGGACCTCGGGCATTAAGCATGGGAGCTCTTGACTTCCAGCATGGAGCTCGTCTCATCTGAGTCCCAGAAGGGAGCTCTGATTTCCCGCATGGACCTCTGGCATTAAGCATGCTGACTTCCAGCATGGAGCTCGTCTCATCTGAGTCCCAGAAGGGAGCTCTTATTTCCCGCATGGACCTCTGGCATTAAGCTCTGACTTCCAGCATGGAGCTCGTCTCATCTGAGTCCCAGAAGGGAGCTCTGATTTCCCGCATGGACCTCGGGCATTAGGCATGGGGCTCTGACTTCCAGCATGGAGCTCGTCTCATCTGAGTCCCGGAAGGGAGCTCTGATTTCCCGCATGGACCTCGGGCATTAAGGCTACTTTGTTACATTTTGGGATGAATGCTGGGCTTTGCTGAGACTGTGCAAGATGCTTTGCGTGAGCTCCGGATAGGCGACTTTGTGACATTTTGGGATGCGTGCTGGTACTTTGCTGGGACTGAGTGCCGCTGCATTTTGGGATCCATGCGGGTCCGTTTTGGGACTGAGTGCCGCTGCTTTTGGGATCTTTGGCTTGCATGGAGCTCGTCTCATCTGAGTCCCAGAAGGGAGCTCTGATTTCCCGCATGGACCTCTGGCATTACGCTCTGACTTCCAGCATGGAGCTCGTCTCATCTGAGTCCCAGAAGGGAGCTCTGATTTCCCGCATGGACCTCGGGCATTAAGCTCTCACTTCCAGCATGGAGCTCGTCTCATCTGAGTCCCGGAAGGGAGCTCTGATTTCCCGCATGGACCTCTGGCATTACGCTCTGACTTCCAGCATGGAGCTCGTCTCATCTGAGTCCCAGAAGGGAGCTCTGATTTCCCGCATGGACCTCTGGCATTAAGCTCTGACTTCCAGCATGGAGCTCGTCTCATCTGAGTCCCAGAAGGGAGCTCTTATTTCCCGCATGGACCTCGGGCATTAAGCATGGAGCGCTGACTTCCAGCATGGAGCTCGTCTCATCTGAGTCCCAGAAGGGAGCTCTGATTTCCCGCATGGACCTCGGGCATTAAGCATGGGGCTTTGACTTCCAGCATGGAGCTCGTCTCATCTGAGTCCCAGAAGGGAGCTCTGATTTCCCGCATGGACCTCGGGCATTAAGCATGGGGCTTTGACTTCCAGCATGGAGCTCGTCTCATCTGAGTCCCAGAAGGGAGCTCTGATTTCCCGCATGGACCTCGGGCATTAAGCATGGGGCTTTGACTTCCAGCATGGAGCTCGTCTCATCTGAGTCCCAGAAGGGAGCTCTGATTTCCCGCATGGACCTCTGGCATTA
>NW_026904905.1:0-3604 GCF_024500275.1 Phycodurus eques | reverse complement strand
GAACAGGATGTGAGACGCATCTTCAAACAACAGAAAGATTAACACAGCAACAGGACCGTGACGCATGTGTCCTCATCCTGCCTCAAAGTCTGCGCGTTCCAGCTCGCTCCAGTCTTCACTTCATATCTTTAACAAGATCTTGTGGAAATGTGCGAGTTCCATCCTGCGTCAAACGCTCCAGATCCACCATCATTCCAGTCCCCAAGAAACTGCAATCTCTAGTCTGAATGCCTACAGCCTGTCGCTTTGACCATCTGTGGTCAGAGTCCTTTGAACTGCTCGTGCTGGACACCTCAAGAGTGTCAAGGTCTCCCCTGCACAAAGTTGGAAAACAGTTTAGCGCGAACGACTCGAAATCAGTCTGGCGGCATTCCAATCGCTGACTAATTACAAGCGACGATCCCCCAAGCTGAGAACAATAGCACACTAGCCAACGACTTGAATACCTTCTATTGCAGATTTGAAAAGGACAGTTTCACTCCACACACCCACCCGGCCGCACCCGCGACCACAACCACACCTCTGACTTCTGCGTTAACCATCCATGAACAGGATGTGAGACGCATCTTCAAACAACAGAAGATTAACAAAGCAACAGGACCGGACCATGTGTCCCCATCCTGCCTCAAAGTCTGCACGGACCAGCTCGCTCCAGTCTTCACTCAGATCTTTAACAGATCTTTGGAAATGTGCGAAGTTCCATCCTGCTTCAAACGCTCCACCATCATTCCAGTCCCAAAGAAACCTGCAATCTCTGGTCTGAATGACAACAGGCCTGTCGCTTTGACATCTGTGGTCATGAAGTCCTTTGAACGTCTCGTGCTGGACCACCTCAAGAGTGTCACAGGTCCCCTGCTGGACCCCCTGCAGTTTGCCTACCAAGCGAACAGGTCTGCGGATGATGCAGTCAACATGGGACTGCACTTCATCCTAGAACACCTCGACAGAGCAGGGACCTACGCGAGGATCCTGTTCGTGGACTTCAGCTCAGCGTTCAACACCATCATCCCTGAACTCCTTTCAACCAAGCTTCTCCAGCTCAGCGTCTCACCTGCCATCTGCCAGTGGATTTACAGCTTTCTGACGGGCAGGACACAGCAGGTCAGGCTGGGGGAGGCCACCTCATCCACACGCAGCATCAGCACTGGGGCGCCCCAAGGTTGTGTCCTCTCTCCGCTGCTCTTCTCTCTCTACACGAACGACTGCACCTCAGCGAACCCGACTGTCAAGCTCCTGAAGTTTGCAGATGACACCACTGTCATCGGCCTCATCAAGGACGGTGACGAGTCTGCATATCGACAGGAAGCGGAGCGGCTGGAGCTGTGGTGCGGGCGACACAACCTGGAGCTGAACACGCTCAAGACTGTAGAGATGATCGTGGACTTCAGGAGGCATCCTTCGCCACAGCTGCCCCTCACGTTGTCCAGCTGCCTTGTGTCAACCGTCGAGACCTTCAAGTTCCTGGGAATTACAATCTCTCAGGACCTGAAGTGGGCGAACAACATCAACTCCGTCCTCAAAAAGGCCCAGCAGAGGATGTACTTCCTGCGGCTTCTGAGAAAGCACGGCCTGCCACCGGAGCTGCTGAGACAGTTCTACACAGCGGTCATCGAATCGGTCCTGTGTTCTTCCATCACAGTCTGGTTTGGTGCTGCTACAAAAAAGGACAAACTCCGACTGCAACGGACAATCAAAACTGCTGAAAGGATTGTCGGTACCCCCCTACCCACCATTGAGGACTTGCACGCTGCCAGAACTAAGACAAGGGCGTGCAAAATCCTCTCGGACCGTCTGCACCCCGGTCACCAGCTCTTCCAGCTCCTTCCCTCAGGTAGGCGCTACCGATCAACGCAAACTAGAACTAGTAGACATTCCAACAGCTTCTTCCCTCTTGCGATCAACTTCTTAAACACCTAACCTATAATTCCATTACAACAAGCTGGCAATTTTTTGACTTGAGTTCGTTGTCACATTTCTGTGGGGCCAATTATTTATTACTTGTGCACTCACTGTAGTTGTCTCGCCATGCTGCACTATTTGCATATACTGGCCACTCATGCCAGAGTAGCATCTGCTCCATTTGCACACTGATTGAGGAGTATCTGTAACATTTGCACAACCGACATTGTCCCAGATGATCGCACTACTCGTCACTTTAAACCGCATACACTCCTTGAAGTCTCAGCGCCCTTTGCACAATGGTTATTGCACCGGACTATTGCAATATTAGTCGTTCGAACTGCTCTAAGTGCTAGAGGACTCTGCATCTTTTTGCACAATTGTTTTTTGTCAATGTCTTTATGTCCCCAAAGTGTTCTGTAAATTGACTGTTTGTTGTACTAGAGCGGCTCCAACTACCGGAGACAAATTCCTTGTGTGTTTTGGACATACTTGGCAAATAAAGATGATTCTGATTCTGTGACACCACTGTCATCGCCTCATCAAGGACGGTGACGAGTCTGCATATCGACAGGGAAGCGGAGCGGCTGGAGCTGTGGTGCGGGCGACACAACCTGGAGCTGAACACGCTCAAGACGGTAGAGATGATCGTGGACTTCAGGAGGCATCCTTCGCCACAGCTGCCCCTCACATTGTCCAGCTGCCTTGTGTCAACGTCGAGACCTTCAAGTTCCTGGGATTACAATCTCTCAGGAACCTTGAAGTGGGCGAACAACATCAACTCCGTCCCTCAAAAAGGCCCAGCAGAGGATGTACTTCCTGCGGCTTCTGAGAAAGCACGGCCTGCCACCGGAGCTGCTGAGACAGTTCTACACAGCGGTCATCGAATCGGTCCTGTGTTCTTCCATCACAGTCTGGTTTGGTGCTGCTACAAAAAGGACAAACTCCGACTGCAACGGACAATCAAAACTGCTGAAAGGATTGTCGGTACCCCCCTACCCACCATTGAGGACTTGCACGCTGCCAGAAACCTAAGACAAGGCGGTGCAAATCCTCTCGGACCGTCTGCACCCCGGTCACCAGCTCTTCCAGCTCCTTCCCTCAGGTAGGCGCTACCCGATCAACGCAAACTAGAACTAGTAGACAATCCAACAGCTTCTTCCCTCTTGCGATCAACTTCTTAAACACCTAACCTATAATTCCATTACAACAAGCTGGCAATTTTTTTACTTGAGTTCGTTGTCACATTTCTGTGGGGCCAATTATGTATTACTCGTGCACTCACTGTAGTTGTCTCGCCATGCTGCACTATTTGCATATACTGGCCACTCATGCCAGAGTAGCATCTGCTCCATTTGCACACTGATTGAGGAGTATCTGTAACCATTTGCACAACCAACATTGTCCAGATGATCGCAATACTCGTCCACTTTAAACCGCATACACTCCTTGAAGTCTCAGCGCCCTTTGCACAATGGTCATTGCACCGGACTATTGCAATATTAGTCGTTCGAGAACTGCTCTAAGTGCTAGAGGACTCTGCATCTTTTTGCACAATTGTTTTTTGTCAATGTCTTTATGTCCCCAAAGTGTTCTGTAAATTGACAGTTTGTTGTACTAGAGCGGCTCCAACTACCGGAGACAAATTCCTTGTGTGTTTTGGACATACTTGGGAAATAAAGATGATTCTGATTCTGATTCTGAT
>NW_026904904.1:0-3609 GCF_024500275.1 Phycodurus eques | reverse complement strand
GACTCAGATGAGACGAGCTCCATGCTGGAAGTACAGCCCCATGCTAATGCCCGAGGTCCATGCGGAATCAGAGCTCCCTTCCGGGACTCAGATGAGACGAGCTCCATGCTGGAAGTCAGAGCCCCATGCTTAATGCCCGAGGTCCATGCGGGAAATAGAGCTCCCTTCTGGGACTCAGATGAGACGAGCTCCATGCTGGAAGTCAAAGCCCATGCTTAATGCCCGAGGTCCATGCGGGAAATCAGAGCTCCCTTCTGGGACTCAGATGAGACGAGCTCCATGCTGGAAGTCAGAGCTGTAATGCCCAGAGGTCCATGCGGGAAATCAGAGCTCCCTTCTGGGA
The DNA here is from genome assembly GCF_024500275.1 of Phycodurus eques. Classification (NCBI taxonomy): domain Eukaryota; kingdom Metazoa; phylum Chordata; class Actinopteri; order Syngnathiformes; family Syngnathidae; genus Phycodurus; species Phycodurus eques. Next base: position 3,266 of record NW_026904904.1, on the reverse strand, counting down.
CTCAGATGAGACGAGCTCCATGCTGGAAGTCATAGCTTAATGCCAGAGGTCCATGCGGGAAATCAGAGCTCCCTTCTGGACTCAGATGAGACGAGCTCCATGCTGGAAGTCAGAGCCCCATGCCTAATGCCCGAGGTCCATGCGGGAAATCAGAGCTCCCTTCTGGGACTCAGATGAGACGAGCTCCATGCTGGAAGTCAGAGCGTAATGCCAGAGGTCCATGCGGGAAATCAGAGCTCCCTTCTGGGACTCAGATGAGACGAGCTCCATGCAAGCCAAAGATCCCAAAATGCAGCGGCACTAAGTCCCAGCCTGGACCCCAAAACGGACCATCATGTATTCCAAAATGCAGCGGCACTCAGTCCCAAAACGGACCCGCATGGATCCCAAAATGCAGCGGCACTCAGTCCCAGCAAGTACCAGCACGCATCCCAAAATGTCACAAAGTCGCCTATCCGGAGCTCACGCAAAGCATCTTGCACAGTCTCAGCAAAGCCCAGCATTCATCCCAAAATGTAACAAAGTAGCCTTAATGCCCGAGGTCCATGCGGGAAATCAGAGCTCCCTTCTGGGACTCAGATGAGACGAGCTCCATGCTGGAAGTCAAAGCCCCATGCTTAATGCCCGAGGTCCATGCGGGAAATCAGAGCTCCCTTCTGGGACTCAGATGAGACGAGCTCCATGCTGGAAGTCAAGCCCCATGCTTAATGCCCGAGGTCCATGCGGGAAATCAGAGCTCCCTTCTGGGACTCAGATGAGACGAGCTCCATGCTGGAAGTCAAAGCCCCATGCTTAATGCCCGAGGTCCATGCGGGAAATCAGAGCTCCCTTCTGGGACTCAGATGAGACGAGCTCCATGCTGGAAGTCAGCGCCCATGCTTAATGCCCGAGGTCCATGCGGGAAATAAGAGCTCCCTTCTGGGACTCAGATGAGACGAGCTCCATGCTGGAAGTCAGAGCTTAATGCCAGAGGTCCATGCGGGAAATCAGAGCTCCCTTCTGGGACTCAGATGAGACGAGCTCCATGCTGGAAGTCAGAGCGTAATGCCAGAGGTCCATGCGGGAAATCAGAGCTCCCTTCCGGGACTCAGATGAGACGAGCTCCATGCTGGAAGTGAGAGCTTAATGCCCGAGGTCCATGCGGGAAATCAGAGCTCCCTTCTGGGACTCAGATGAGGACGAGCCTCCATGCTGGAAGTCAGAGCGTAATGCCAGAGGTTCCATGCTGGGAAATCAGAGCTCCCTTCTGGACTCAGATGAGACGAGCTCCATGCAAGCCAAAGATCCCAAAATGCAGCGGCACTCAGTCCCAAAACGGACCCGCATGGATTCCCAAAATGCAGCGGCCTCAGTCCCAGCAAAGTACCAAGCACGCATCCCAAAATGTCACAAGAGTCGCCTATCCGGAGCTCACGCAAAGCATCTTGCACAGCTCTCAGCAAAAGCCCAGCATTCATCCCAAAATGTAACAAAGTAAGCCTTAATGCCCGAGGTCCCATGCGGGAAATCAGAGCTCCCTTCCGGGACTCAGATGAGACGAGCTCCATGCTGGAAGTCAAAGCCCCATGCTTAATGCCCGAGGTCCATGCGGGAAATAGAGCTCCCTTCTGGACTCAGATGAGACGAGCTCCATGCTGGAAGTCAGAGCTTAATGCCAGAGGTCCATGCGGGAAATAAGAGCTCCCTTCTGGGACTCAGATGAGACGAGCTACATGCTGGAAGTCAGAGCTTAATGCCAGAGGTCCATGCGGGAAATAAGAGCTCCCTTCTGGGACTCAGATGAGACGAGCTCCATGCTGGAAGTCAGAGCTCCATGCTTAATGCCCGAGGTCCATGCGGGAAATCAGAGCTCCCTTCTGGGACTCAGATGAGACGAGCTCCATGCTGGAAGTCAAAGCCCCATGCTTAATGCCCGAGGTCCATGCGGGAAATCAGAGCTCCCTTCTGGGACTCAGATGAGACGAGCTCCATGCTGGAAGTCAGAGCTCCATGCTTAATGCCCGAGGTCCATGCGGGAAATAAGAGCTCCCTTCTGGGACTCAGATGAGACGAGCTCCATGCTGGAAGTCAAAGCCCCATGCTTAATGCCCGAGGTCCATGCGGGAAATCAGAGCTCCCTTCTGGGACTCAGATGAGACGAGCTCCATGCTGGAAGTCAGAGCGTAATGCCAGAGGTCCATGCGGGAAATCAGAGCTCCCTTCCGGGACTCAGATGAGACGAGCTCCATGCTGGAAGTCATAGCTTAATGCCAGAGGTCCATGCGGGAAATCAGAGCTCCCTTCCGGGACTCAGATGAGACGAGCTCCATGCTGGAAGTGAGAGCCCCATGCCTAATGCCCGAGGTCCATGCGGGAAATCAGAGCTCCCTTCTGGGACTCAGATGAGACGAGCTCCATGCTGGAAGTCAGAGCGTAATGCCAGAGGTCCATGCGGGAAATCAGAGCTCCCTTCTGGGACTCAGATGAGACGAGCTCCATGCAAGCCAAAGATCCCAAAATGCAGCGGCACTAAGTCCCAGCCTGGACCCCAAAACGGACCATCATGTATTCCAAAATGCAGCGGCACTCAGTCCCAAAACGGACCCGCATGGATCCCAAAATGCAGCGGCACTCAGGCCCAGCAAAGTACCAGCACGCATCCCAAAATGTCACAAAGTCGCCTATCCGGAGCTCACGCAAAGCATCTTGCACAGTCTCAGCAAAGCCCAGCATTCATCCCAAAATGTAACAAAGTAGCCTTAATGCCCGAGGTCCATGCGGGAAATCAGAGCTCCCTTCCGGGTCTCAGATGAGACGAGCTCCATGCTGGAAGTCAGCGCTCCATGCTTAATGCCCGAGGTCCATGCGGGAAATAAGAGCTCCCTTCTGGGACTCAGATGAGACGAGCTCCATGCTGGAAGTCAGAGCTTAATGCCAGAGGTCCATGCGGGAAATAAGAGCTCCCTTCTGGGACTCAGATGAGACGAGCTCCATGCTGGAAGTCAGAGCCCCATGCTTAATGCCCGAGGTCCATGCGGGAAATCAGAGCTCCCTTCCGGGACTCAGATGAGACGAGCTCCATGCAAGCCAAAGATCCCAAAATGCAGCGGCACTAAGTCCCAGCCTGGACCCCAAAACGGACCATCATGTATTCCAAAATGCAGCGGCACTCAGTCCCAAAACGGACCCGCATGGATCCCAAAATGCAGCGGCACTCAGTCCCAGCAAAGTACCAGCACGCATCCCAAATGTCACAAAGTCGCCTATCCGGAGCTCACGCAAAGCAT
>NW_026904903.1:0-3634 GCF_024500275.1 Phycodurus eques | reverse complement strand
AACTCTTTGGAGCAGAGGGTAATGACAATGCTGTCGTAAAGCAAACTTGTGGTTCAATAGGTTATTGCTGGTCAAAACAACAACCAATATGTTATTTTTTTCGACTCTGCAGGCATCTATGGAGGTTTCTTGCTTGGGGTGAGGTCAGTGAATGCTCTGGGATTTTATGATTGGGAGAACACCAAACTGATCCGTCGCATTGAGATCCAACCTAAACACGTAAAACTTGTCCGTTTCTCTTTCAATAGGAAACTTGACAAGGTTTTCCAAAAATGACAGTCTTAAATGCCAAGTTTGGTTGGAATGGCTACTTCAACCTGAGTACAGCAAATCAAGAATTTTGAAAGTGGGATGATGCGTTCTGCAGAAATTTAGTTTGTGTTGCAGAAAATGGACTCTTTGGAGAGTGTTTTTGTGTGATATGGTCAATAGAAAAGCTGGCCAAAAACACCTTAAAATTAATGTGAAACAGGATGACTTTATTATTTCTCAACATATGACCTAGACCCTTTCGTTTCGTCAGCTACTTCGGGAATCCCTTCTCCGGTTGGCCGACAAGTTTTTGTTGAAAATAAGCTTGTACAGGCTGCCATTACGTCGGCAAGTGAAAATGACTGTGACTTTTCCAACGGTGTCACTTGAATGTACTATTTTTTTCATCAATGTACTTGTTATGGAGGGTTTTAGAGGTGTTTGAAGTGCTCATTCCATGTAGTTTAGAAAATTCCACAAAGATGCCAACCAGTCATCACATGGTTACTTTCAGGTCTATGTGTTAGTTTGATGAATGTTGAGTAAGATGGTTTACTAGCAACACAAGCAGTCTCATTCTTACCTTTGTATCCCTCCATTTTTTAAATTTATTTTTTGTCCTGTGTGCAGATCTTCTGGTCGGACTCTGGTGAGTTGGTCTGCATCGCGACTGAAGAGTCTTTCTTCATCCTTCGATACATGGCTGATAAAGTAGCTGCCTCAAAAGAGAACAACGAAGGAGTGACGGAGGACGGCATTGAGGATGCTTTTGATGTTTGTGTGTATTTCCATTGTTATGAGCCCTTTTATTATGGTACAGTAACCCCCCCCCCCCCCCCCCCCACACACACACATGCTTTAAACGTATTAAAACACACTTTTTAAGGTATTACTTAGCACCTGCTTTTACTCCGTCGTTCACAGTTCTCCAAATAAGAGGCAAAGCTTGCCTCAAGCTGTGTTTTTTTTGTTTTTTTTGGTCAATCCATGAAATATTTACTGTAAAACTGACAAATATAACAAAACCGATTGAAGCATATTTTTAAACACCAAAATGTTCAACCAAACCACCGCCACCTACTGGTTATAAAAACAAGTGTAGCCTACACTTTCATTCCAATGTGACAGGGGTACGTACGTATGATTGCATATATGTACAGTTGTGCTCATAAGTTTACATACACTGGCAGAATTTGTGAAATGTCGTTTTTGTTAAATATGACTGACTGAACAACAACCTTCATTAATTTCTTTATGGTTATGTTTTGTTTAATGACAATGCTTTTCTGAAATGCTTGACTGTTTAATTTGAATCCCAATAAAATAAAATTAAATGTGTTTTACATGGTCCTTCATGTTTTCTTCAAATACTTGTACCCATCTTACAAATTCTGCCTGGGTAATAAAACATATGAGCACAACCCTGTTTTCTAATTTACTAAATAAAAATAGGGCTGTAAATTTCTAAATAAGAGCAAGTATTTTAAAAAAGGATTACGTGTTCAAATAAAGACCTTCAGAATAATTAGTTGAAAAAAACTAACAAAATACAGATTATACTTCAGGTTTCGATCATATGGGTAGAAGCAAAATCATGCATTGTAAAAATGCATTATACATAGGGAGAAGGGTTTTCCAGAATTTTTAGGTCAGCTTTGGTGCATATTATACATGGGTGCGCATTATACACGAGAAATTACGGTATGTCACTGTCAACAAAACACACCTAGCTTCTTCTTTTCCTTTGGGCACAGCGTCCTTTTCCATGTCCGCCTATCTCCTGCATCCTCCTCTCTCACACAAACTGCCCTCATGTCTTCCGTCACAACATCCATCAACCTTCTCTTTGGTCTTCCTCGAGCTCTCTTGCCTGGCAGCTCCATCCTCATCGCCCTTCTACCAATATACTCACTATCTCTCCTCTGGATGTGTCCAAACCATCGAAGTCTGCTCTCTCTAACTTTGTCTCTGAAACATCTAACCTTGGCTGTCCCACAATTTAGCGCCTTCTGACCTTCTCTATACTTTTCCATCAACATACTCAAGGCAAATAATGTATAAATAACTACTCTTTCCCATAACTTCATTGTGTGCCTCATCAACTTTATTCCTCTATAGTTCCCACAGCTCTGCACATCACCCTTTTTCTTAAAAATGGACACCAGCACACTTTTTCTCCATTCCTCAGGCATTTTCTCACCTGCTAGAATCCTGTTGAACAAGCTGGTCAAAAACTCCACAGCCACCTCTCCTAGATGCTTCCATACAGTCACATGACTGTGATCAGGACCAACTGCCTTTCCATTTTTCATCCCCTTGAATGCCTTTCTAACTTCCCCCTCACTTGTCATTGCCACTTCCTGGTCCACCACCCTCTTCTATTCTTCCTTCTCTCTAATTTTCCTCATTCATCAACTTTCAAAGTATTATTTCCATCTGTCCAGCACACTACTGGCACCGGTCAACCCATTTCCATCTCTATCCTTAATCACCCTAACAGGTTGGCGCTGTCTGGCCAACCTGTATAGATCCTTTTTTCCTTCTTCAGTGTCCAACCTGGCATATATGTCCTCATCAGAATCAGAATCAGAATCATCTTTATTTGCCAAGTATGTCCAAAACACACAAGGAATTTGTCTCCGGTAGTTGGAGCCGCTCTAGTACAACAGACAGTAAATTTACAGAACACTTTGGGGACATAAAGACATTGACAAAAAACAATTGTGCAAAAAGATGCAGAGTCCTCCAGCACTTAGAGCAGTGCGAACGACTAATATTGCAATAGTCCGGTGCAATGACCATTGTGCAAAGGGCGCTGAGACTTCAAGGAGTGTATGCGGTTTAAAGTGACGAGTAGTGACGAGTTCCTTCATATGCCTCGTTTGGCCTTTGCCACCTCTACCTTTGCCCTATGTTGCATCTCAACGTATTCCTTGCTCCTCTCCTCTGTCCTCTCAAGTGTCTTACTTCTTCTTAGCTAACCTCTTTCCTTGTATGATTTCCTGTACTTTGAGGTCCCACCACCAAGTTTCCTTCTCTCCTTTCCTGCCAGAAGATACACCATGTACTCTCCTGCCTGTCTCTCTGATCACCTTGGCTGCAGTGGTCCAGTCTTCTGGAGCTCCTCCTGTCCACCGAGATCCTGTCTCAGCTATTCCCGAAAAGCCGCGCAACACTCTTCCTTTCTCAGCTTCCGGCACATGGTTCTCTACTCTGCCTTTGTCTTCTGAGTCTTCCTCCCTACCACCAGAATCATCTTACACAGCACCATCCTATGCTGTCTAGCACAAGGGTGAGCAAACGTTTTGGCTCAGGGGCCATTGACTTTTAAAATTTGACAGGCGGGCCAAGCCAGAACCAGATGCTTACATATTAAAAAAAA
>NW_026904902.1:0-3656 GCF_024500275.1 Phycodurus eques | reverse complement strand
CTTGGAAAGCTTCCTTTGTGAAGTTATGAGTTACAATAAAAAAAAGTGTACAGCAGAGGGACTGGGAAGCATTTTTAAGCAATAAAAACAGCAAATGTGTGTAAAAACCTCCACCAAGCTTGGGATTCAAAACCACTGCCTGTAACTAGTATAAAGGGGAGACTTTACTCTAAAATGCAAGATAATTACTTGGAAAGCATCCTTTGTGAAGTTATGAGTCAAAATAAAAAAAAGTGTACAGCAGGGCTGGGAAGCATTTTTCAAGCCATACAAACAGGCAAATGTGTGGTAGAACTCCTAACCAAAGCTTTGGGATTCAACCACTGCCTGCATACTAGTCTAAAGCTGAGAGTTTATACTCTAAAAGCAAGAGCTTTCACTGGAAGCTCCTTTGTGAAGTTATGAGTTATCAATAGTAATAGCAGTCAGAGGCGCTGGGAGCATTTTTAAGCAATGACAAACTGAGCAATAGTGTGTAAAACTCCAACCAAAGCTTTGGGATTCAAACCACTGCCTGTTACTAGTATAAAGCGGAGGGTTTTTACTCTTAATGCAAGAGAATTCACTTGGAACCATACTTTGTGAGTTATGAGTCAAAATAAAAAAAGTGTAGAGCAGGCGCTGGGAAGCTTTTTAAGCAATAAAAACTACAATGTGTATAAAACTCCACCAAAGCTTGGGATTCAAACCACTGCCTGTAACTTGTATAAAGGGTAGAGTTTTCCTCTAAAATGCAAGAGAATGTACTTGGAAAGCATCCTTTGTGAAGTTATGAGTCAAATAAAAAATGTGTAGAGCAGGTGCTGGGAGCATTTTTAAGCATTAAAAACAGCAAATGTGTGTAAACTCCAACCAAAGCTTTGGGATTCAAACTACTCTGCCTGTAACTAGTATAAAGGGAGAGGTTTACTCTAAATGCTAGAGAATTTACTTGGAAAGCATACTTTGTGAAGTTATGAGTTAAATAAAAAAAAGTGTACAGCAGAGGAGATGGGAAGCAATTTTTAAGCAATAAAACACGCAAATGTGTGTAAAACTCAACCAAAGCTTTGGGATTCAAACCACTGCCTGTATCTAGTATAAAGGGAGAGTTTTACTCGAAAATGCAAAGAGATTTACTTGGAAAGCATACTTTGTGAAGTTATGAGTTACAATAAAAAAAGTGTACAGCAGAGGGAGCTGGGAAGCATTTTTAAGCATAAAAACAGCAAATGTTGTGTAAAACTCCAACCAAAGCTTTGGGATTCAAACTACTGCCTGTAACTAGTATAAAGGGGAGAGTTTACTCTAAAAATGCCAAGAGAATGTACTTGGAAAGCATCCTTTGTGAAGTTATGAGTCAAAATAAAAAATTGTAGAGCAGTGCCTGGGAGCATTTTTAGCAATAAAAACAGCAAATGTGTGTAAAACTCCAACCAAAGCTTTGGGATTCAAACCACTGCCTGTAACTAGTACAAAAGGAGAGTTTACTCTAAACTGCAAGATAATTTACTTGGAAAGCATCCTTTTTTAAGTTATGAGTCAAAATAAAAAAAGTGTAAGCAGGCGCTGGGAGCATTTTTAAGCAATAGAAACTGCAAATGTGTGTAAAACTCCAACCAAAGCTTTGGGATTCAAACCACTGCCTGTATCTAGTATAAAGGGGAGAGTTTACTCTAAATGCAAGAGAATTTACTGGAAAGCATACTTTGTGAAGTTATGAGTTACAAAAAAAAAGTGTACAGCAGAGGGAGCTGGAAGCATTTTTAGCAATAAAAACAGCAAATGTGTGTAAAACTCCAACCAAAGCTTTGGGATTCAAACCACTGCCTGTAACTAGAATAAAGGGGAGAGTTGTACTCTAAAAAGCTAGAGAATTACTTGGAAAGCATCCTTTGTGAAGTTATGAGTCAAAATAAAAAATGTGTACAGCAGGTGCCTGGAAGCATTTTTAAGCAATAAAAAAAGCAAATGTGTGTAAAACTCCAACCAAAGCTTTGGGATTCAAACCACTGCCTGTAACTCGTATAAAGGGAGAGTTTACTCTAAAAAGCTAGAGAATTTACTTGGAAAGCATCCTTTGTGAAGTTATGAGTCAAAATAAAAAAGTGTACAGCAGAGGGAGCTGGGAAGCATTTTTAAGCAATAAAAACAGCAAAGTGTGTGTAAACCTCCAACCAAAGCTTTGGGATTCAAACCACTGCCTGTAACTCGTATAAAGGGTAGAGTGTTCTACTCTCAAAAGCAAGAGACTTTACTGGGGAAGCATCCTTTTTGGAGGTTATGAGTCAAAATAAAAAAAGTGTAGAGCAGGCGTTGGGAAGCATTTTTAAGCAATAAAAACTGCAAATGTGTATAAAACTCCAACCAAAGCTTTGGGATTCAAACCACTGCCTGTAACTTGTATAAAGGTAGAGTTTTCCTCTAAAATGCAAGAGAATGTACTTGGAAAGCATCCTTTGTGAAGTTATGAGTTACAATAAAAAAAGTGTACAGCAGAAGAGATGGGTAGCATTTTTAAGCAATAAAAACAGCAAATGTGTGTAAAACTCCAACCAAAGCTTTGGGATTCAAACCACTTGCCTGTAACTAGTACAAAATGGAGAGTTTACTCTAAAATGCAAGATAATTTACTTGGAAGCATCCTTTGTTAGTTATGAGTCAAAATAAAAAAGTGTACAGCAGGCGCTGGGAAGCATTTTTATGCAATAGAAACTGCAAATGTGTGTAAAACTCCAACCAAAGCTTTGGGATTCAAACCACTGTCTGTAACTTGTATAAAGGGGAGAGTTTTCCTCTAAAATGCAAGAGAATTTATTGGAACAGCATCCTTGTGAAGTTATGAGTCAAAAATAAAAAAGTGTACAGCAGAGCGCTGGAATCATTTTTAGCAATAAAAACAGCAAATGTGTGTAAAACTCCAACCAAAGCTTTGGGTATTCAAACCACTGCCTGTAACTCGTATAAAGGGGAGAGTTTTACTCTAAAAAAGCAAGATAATTTACTGGGAAAGCATCCTTTGTGAAGTTATGAGTTACAATAAAAAAAAGTGTACAGCAGAGGGGCTGGAAGCATTTTTAAGCAATAAAACAGCAAAATTGTGTGTAAGAATCTCCAACCAAAGCTTTGGGATTCAAACACTGCCTGTAACTCGTATAAAGGGGAGAGTTTTACTCTAAAAGCAGATAATTTACTGGGAAGCATCCTTGTGAAGTTTATGAGTTACAATAAAATAAAGTGTACAGCAGAGGAGCTGGGAAGCATTTTTACGCAATAAAACAGCAAATGTGTGTAGACTCCAACCAAAGCTTTGGGATTCAAACACACTGCCTGCAACAGTCTAAAGGGGAGAGTTATACTCTAAAAAGCAAGAGGACTTTACTGGAAAGCATCCTTTGTGAAGTTATGAGTTACAAAATAAAAAAAGTAATACAGCAGAGGCAGCTGGGAAGCATTTTTAAGCAATAAAAACTGCAAATGTGTATAAAACTCCAACAAAGCTTTGGGATTCAACCACTGCCCTGTAACTAGTATAAAGGGGAGAGTTTACTCTAAAATGCTAGAGAATGTCCTTGGAAAGCATCCTTTGGAAGTTATGAGTCAAAATAAAATGTGTAGAGCAGGTGCCTGGAGCATTTTAAGCATAGAAACTGCAAATGTGTGTAAAACTCCACCAA
>NW_026904901.1:0-3669 GCF_024500275.1 Phycodurus eques | reverse complement strand
ACCTGTTGGATTTATCTCACCAAACATTATAATGAATAAACACAAAAGGAATGAAGACGTTGGTCATTTTACTCATGAGGAGGGCGCATGGGAGATTGTTCAGGTTACAGCCTCTCAACACGCTCTAAACAATCTCCCCCGTCGCTCCTACATTTATTTGAAAATAGGAGGGTTCTACAAGACATAATATTCTAAGCATTAAGACACAACACAAAACATAGGACCAGACGACACCTGTCCCGTCCCCGACCACATCCGATCACGTCCTTGGTCAAGGCGCCCTTCCATCAAATGTTGCTGAGTCATCTTCTTGAAGGCGAGACATCTTTCTATCTAAATATTGTCCATAATACTAATGCAGGCTACTAATGCAAAATACTAATGCAAGCTAAGCAAATAAATGATAACTACTAAGATATATCTAACATTTCCCTCCTTGTTTTCATATACTGAGTCTGGACCCGATGTGTTTTTGTACCACAGTGTTATATGCAGCTCATCACTGTTTTTTTTATCTTCTATTTGTGTGATAAGCTGCAAGGCTGCAGACATCAGAGTCTCTCCGATGTTTAACGGTGGTTTGTCAGGGATATCGATTGTGTAATAGAATGTATTCTGTCTGCTTTCCAGTGTCATATAGAGATCTTCTCTTTTTAATTCATGTTTTCGTTTCACTAAAATATTTCCATTTGATGATGGAATGAGTACAAGTCCTAGTTGGAATAAGCCATCTCTTCCCAACAAATTCACAGGGCACTCCGGGACTTCGAAAATTGGCATTCTACATGTTTTCCCCTGTGGGTCTCTAATCCACACAGGCTCAAGTTCCATGGCAAAAGTAATTTGTCCATTTGCTGATCTAACTATTGCTTTATGTCCCGATAGTTTGGAACCTGGAATCTTTTCCCGACATGCAGTTCTACATGCTCCTGTGTCGCAAAGAAAGTTAATTTCTTTCCCATTTACTGATAAGGTTATTTCAGGTTTCTCAGTATCCAAACTTAGAATGTCCTGTAAATTGAAATCCACTTCGTCATTTTCCATAATGTTTACAGAAGCGGATTTGTTGTGTTGGGAAGCAGGCTGGCTTAGTCATGCGGTTGTTTGACCGTCTTCTTTGTTATCTTTCTTCGGGCAGTTACGTGCGATGTGGCCTTTATTTCCACAGCACCAACAGATGTTATTATCATAATATTTTCGACCATATCTTACCATCCCACGGCCTCTGCCGCGTCCTCTAAAATTATCTCTCTTTTTGCCTTGATAGTAAATTTCTGCTCCTCCGTTGAGGAAGACATCTACATTATTATTATTTTTTTTCTTCTGTCTTAACACTCTTTCTGCATGGAGGGCATGATTAACATATTCCTCCAGAGAGCCAGTTGCTAGGTTTATCCAATGTTTATCGACCCATTTGTTAATGTGCTCTCTCGAGTTCGCATGTAAAACATTTTTCAACTGTTGTTGATAAGGGCCCTGAGGATTTGCATCCTCAGTCAATCCGCTGTTTGCTTTAAAACAAGCGGTCATTCTAACCCTGTATTCTTCAAATAGTTCATCGTCTTTTTGTTTTATCCTTGCAATTTCCGTGTAATTCGCCCTTTTGCGGAACCTGGTTGTGGTTCTTTCTATCAAGGCTCTAACTCGATGGTGTAATTCTCTGTCATCATGTGGCATTATAACACCATGATGTTTTGGATCCCAATCTCCACGGCAAAGATGCCAATCAGGCCCCATTGCAGTCATCCAAATTTGTTGTGTTTCTGCACCGTTTAAATGGTAGGAATGTCTAAGATTTTCCATGTCCTCAACAAACTGGACAATGTCTACTTTGTAGGATATGAGGCCGGCTACGGCCTTTTTCACATCCTCATTAGTCCAAGTTCTATAGACCAAAATAGTTTCTTTGCGATCCTCTTGTACATTTGGATTTGCCACCTCAATCATCGGATATAAATCCATGTCCCCCTCGTTTGAGGTTGTATTTGCCATTTTGGGAACGGGAGAAAATGTTTCCCCCATATTTTTAGACCAATGCATTTGTACTCCTCCTGATCGTAAAACTCGATGAGTTTCTGATTCACAAGTTGGAGGATGCTCATGAGGTGGCAAAACCGGGTACAAGGGCGCTGATGCTTGTGTCTCATCATTTTTTTCACTTCGTTTTTCAACTATCTTTGTTTTAACATTTCTTATCTTTAGTCCTGTCTCGTCATCTTCCTGTCTTTGGAACAATATATTTTTATCCTTTTCTGTTTGCTCTTTTAGTTCATCTGTTAAGTTTTTCTTTTTCTCTTCTTCCTTTTCTCTTTTAGATGCCATATTTAGCCAAAAAAGTAAGTCGTCAAATCCATCTTTTCCCATTTGTGATATATTATTATTGTGCCGTTCCTTTATTTTGTTTCGAAGTTGAACTAATTTTCTCGAATTCAGCTGGCCAGCGAAACTGTATTTGGTTATCCACGTGTTTAAATGTTTTATTTTGGAAGGGTTTTGTAGTTGTACATATTTCCAATCTTTACACGTCAGGCTTTCTGTTGGATTCGTTTTACTGTTATTGTTTCCCATTTTTGTGAATTTGGAAGTCAGTTTATTTGCACCTAGAGTGACCTAATACTGACTTTATTCAAAATATGACTGGGTGACAATGAATGTCTGAGTTCTGGTAAACCTCAACCTTCTACCCCGAATGGGGCGGAGGTTTCTTGCCTCTGCTTCCAAACTCAGTTGTCACTTACAATCCAGTCTCTTACATCCAAACTTTTACACACACACACACACGATATTAGTAACGTTTTAACAAACACACGAAAACATGGAAACACGGAAACACGAAGGCACGGAATTTTAAGTACGTCTAGGACTCCGCCGTCCTTTATTTTTTTTATTATTTTTTTTTATTTTAACACGGAATTTTAGCACGTATAGGACTCCGCCGTCCATGCGGAATTTGTCGGACTCCGCCGTCCATCAGTTACTTGCCAGTGACTAGTATTACACAAGGTTTATTTCGCCGCAGACTTCTTTGTCGCGCGATACATTCAAAAAAATTTTAAAAATTTAACTCACCAGTCGTCTTCAATCCTGTGGATTGTCGTCAACCTTCAGATCCCAGTTGAGAAGAACGAAGACCAGTCCCGGAAAGGGTCTCAATTGCCGTGGCCACGGTCTCTTAACTGGGTGTCGGCTCCACAACTGGAATCCTCGGGTGTGTTGACATCCGGCTCGAAGGACCAATTTAATGTTGGATTTATCTCACCAAACATTATAATGAATAAACACAAAAGGAATGAAGACGTTGGTCATTTTACTCATGAGGAGGGCGCATGGGAGATTGTTCAGGTTACAGCCTCTCAACACGCTCTAAACAATCTCCCCCGTCGCTCCTTTACATTTATTTGAAAATAGGAGGGTTCTACAAGACATAATATTCTAAGCATTAAGACACAACACAAAACATAGGACCAGACGACACCTGTCCCGTCCCCGACCACATCCGATCACGTCCTTGGTCAAGGCGCCCTTCCATCAAATGTTGCTGAGTCATCTTCTTGAAGGCGAGACATCTTTCTATCTAAATATTGTCCATAATACTAATGCAGGCTACTAATGCAAAATACTAATGCAAGCTAAGCAAATAAATGATAACTACTAAGATATATCTAACAA
>NW_026904900.1:0-3700 GCF_024500275.1 Phycodurus eques | reverse complement strand
TGCTGGGCTTTGCTGAGACTGTGCAAGATGCTTTGCGTGAGCTCCGGATAGGCGACTTTGTGACATTTTGGGATGCGTGCTGGTACTTTGCTGGGACTGAGTGCCGCTGCATTTTGGGATCCATGCGGGTCCGTTTTGGGACTGAGTGCCGCTGCATTTTTGGGATCTTTGGCTTGCATGGAGCTCGTCTCATCTGAGTCCCAGAAGGGAGCTCTGATTTCCCGCATGGACCTCTGGCATTACGCTCTGACTTCCAGCATGGAGCTCGTCTCATCTGAGTCCCAGAAGGGAGCTCTGATTTCCCGCATGGACCTCGGGCATTAAGCTCTCACTTCCAGCATGGAGCTCGTCTCATCTGAGTCCCGGAAGGGAGCTCTGATTTCCCGCATGGACCTCTGGCATTACGCTCTGACTTCCAGCATGGAGCTCGTCTCATCTGAGTCCCAGAAGGGAGCTCTGATTTCCCGCATGGACCTCTGGCATTAAGCTCTGACTTCCAGCATGGAGCTCGTCTCATCTGAGTCCCAGAAGGGAGCTCTTATTTCCCGCATGGACCTCGGGCATTAAGCATGGAGCGCTGACTTCCAGCATGGAGCTCGTCTCATCTGAGTCCCAGAAGGGAGCTCTGATTTCCCGCATGGACCTCGGGCATTAAGCATGGGGCTTTGACTTCCAGCATGGAGCTCGTCTCATCTGAGTCCCAGAAGGGAGCTCTGATTTCCCGCATGGACCTCGGGCATTAAGCATGGGCTTTGACTTCCAGCATGGAGCTCGTCTCATCTGAGTCCCAGAAGGGAGCTCTGATTTCCCGCATGGACCTCGGGCATTAAGCATGGGGCTTTGACTTCCAGCATGGAGCTCGTCTCATCTGAGTCCCAGAAGGGAGCTCTGATTTCCCGCATGGACCTCTGGCATTAAGCGCTGACTTCCAGCATGGAGCTCGTCTCATCTGAGACCCGGAAGGGAGCTCTGATTTCCCGCATGGACCTCGGGCATTAGGCATGGGCTCTCACTTCCAGCATGGAGCTCGTCTCATCTGAGTCCCGGAAGGGAGCTCTGATTTCCCGCATGGACCTCGGGCATTAAGGCTACTTTGTTACATTTTGGGATGAATGCTGGGCTTTGCTGAGACTGTGCAAGATGCTTTGCGTGAGCTCCGGATAGGCGACTTTGTGACATTTTGGGATGCGTGCTGGTACTTTGCTGGGACTGAGTGCCGCTGCATTTTGGGATCCATGCGGGTCCGTTTTGGGACTGAGTGCCGCTGCATTTTGGGATCTTTGGCTTGCATGGAGCTCGTCTCATCTGAGTCCCAGAAGGGGAGCTCTGATTTCCCGCATGGACCTCTGGCATTACGCTCTGACTTCCAGCATGGAGCTCGTCTCATCTGAGTCCCAGAAGGGAGCTCTGATTTCCCGCATGGACCTCGGGCATTAAGCATGGGGCTTTGACTTCCAGCATGGAGCTCGTCTCATCTGAGTCCCAGAAGGGAGCTCTGATTTCCCGCATGGACCTCGGGCATTAAGCATGGGGCTTTGACTTCCAGCATGGAGCTCGTCTCATCTGAGTCCCAGAAGGGAGCTCTGATTTCCCGCATGGACCTCGGGCATTAAGGCTACTTTGTTACATTTTGGGATGAATGCTGGGCTTTGCTGAGACTGTGCAAGATGCTTTGCGTGAGCTCCGGATAGGCGACTTTGTGACATTTTGGGATGCGTGCTGGTACTTTGCTGGGACTGAGTGCCGCTGCATTTTGGGATCCATGCGGGTCCGTTTTGGGACTGAGTGCCGCTGCATTTTGGAATACATGATGGTCCGTTTTGGGGTCCAGGCTGGGACTTAGTGCCGCTGCATTTTGGGATCTTTGGCTTGCATGGAGCTCGTCTCATCTGAGTCCAGAAGGGAGCTCTGATTTCCCGCATGGACCTCTGGCATTACGCTCTGACTTCCAGCATGGAGCTCGTCTCATCTGAGTCCTGGAAGGGAGCTCTGATTTCCCGCATGGACCTCTGGCATTAAGCTCTGACTTCCAGCATGGAGCTCGTCTCATCTGAGTCCCAGAAGGGAGCTCTGACTTCCCGCATGGACCTCGGGCATTAAGCATGGAGCTCTGACTTCCAGCATGGAGCTCGTCTCATCTGAGTCCCGGAAGGGAGCTCTGATTTCCCGCATGGACCTCGGGCATTAAGCATGGGGCTTTGACTTCCAGCATGGAGCTCGTCTCATCTGAGTCCCAGAAGGGAGCTCTGACTTCCCGCATGGACCTCGGGCATTAAGCTCTGACTTCCAGCATGGAGCTCGTCTCATCTGAGTCCCAGAAGGGAGCTCTTATTTCCCGCATGGACCTCTGGCATTAAGCTCTGACTTCCAGCATGGAGCTCGTCTCATCTGAGACCCGGAAGGGAGCTCTTATTTCCCGCATGGACCTCGGGCATTAAGCATGGAGCGCTGACTTCCAGCATGGAGCTCGTCTCATCTGAGACCCGGAAGGGAGCTCTGATTTCCCGCATGGACCTCGGGCATTAAGGCTACTTTGTTACATTTTGGGATGAATGCTGGGCTTTGCTGAGACTGTGCAAGATGCTTTGCGTGAGCTCCGGATAGGCGACTTTGTGACATTTTGGGATGCGTGCTGGTACTTTGCTGGGCCTGAGTGCCGCTGCATTTTGGGATCCATGCGGGGTCCGTTTTGGGACTGAGTGCCGCTGCATTTTGGAATACATGATGGTCCGTTTTGGGGTCCAGGCTGGGACTTAGTGCCGCTGCATTTTGGGATCTTTGGCTTGCATGGAGCTCGTCTCATCTGAGTCCCAGAAGGGAGCTCTGATTCCCGCATGGACCTCGGGCATTAGGCATGGGGCTCTCACTTCCAGCATGGAGCTCGTCTCATCTGAGTCCCGGAAGGGAGCTCTGATTTCCCGCATGGACCTCGGGCATTAAGCATGGGGCTCTGACTTCCAGCATGGAGCTCGTCTCATCTGAGTCCCAGAAGGGAGCTCTTATTTCCCGCATGGACCTCTGGCATTAAGCTCTGACTTCCAGCATGGAGCTCGTCTCATCTGAGTCCCAGAAGGGAGCTCTTATTTCCCGCATGGACCTCGGGCATTAAGCATGGAGCGCTGACTTCCAGCATGGAGCTCGTCTCATCTGAGTCCCAGAAGGGAGCTCTGATTTCCCGCATGGACCTCTGGCATTACGCTCTGACTTCCAGCATGGAGCTCGTCTCATCTGAGTCCCAGAAGGGAGCTCTGATTTCCCGCATGGACCTCGGGCATTAGGCATGGGGCTCTCACTTCCAGCATGGAGCTCGTCTCATCTGAGTCCCAGGAAGGGAGCTCTGATTTCCCGCATGGACCTCTGGCATTAAGCTATGACTTCCAGCATGGAGCTCGTCTCATCTGAGTCCCGGAAGGGAGCTCTGATTTCCCGCATGGACCTCTGGCATTACGCTCTGACTTCCAGCATGGAGCTCGTCTCATCTGAGTCCCAGAAGGGAGCTCTGATTTCCCGCATGGACCTCTGGCATTAAGCTCTGACTTCCAGCATGGAGCTCGTCTCATCTGAGTCCCGGAAGGGAGCTCTGATTTCCCGCATGGACCTCGGGCATTAAGCATGGGGCTTTGACTTCCAGCATGGAGCTCGTCTCATCTGAGTCCCAGAAGGGAGCTCTGATTTCCCGCATGGACCTCGGGCATTAAGC
>NW_026904899.1:0-3712 GCF_024500275.1 Phycodurus eques | reverse complement strand
CCATGCGGGAAATCAGAGCTCCCTTCTGGGACTCAGATGAGACGAGCTCCATGCTGGAAGTCATAGCTTAATGCCAGAGGTCCATGCGGGAAATCAGAGCTCCCTTCCGGGACTCAGATGAGACGAGCTCCATGCTGGAAGTGAGAGCCCCATGCCTAATGCCCGAGGTCCATGCGGGAAATCAGAGCTCCCTTCTGGACTCAGATGAGACGAGCTCCATGCTGGAAGTCAGAGCGTAATGCCAGAGGTCCATGCGGGAAATCAGAGCTCCCTTCTGGGACTCAGATGAGACGAGCTCCATGCTGGAAGTCAGCGCTCCATGCTTAATGCCCGAGGTCCATGCGGGAAATAAGAGCTCCCTTCTGGGACTCAGATGAGACGAAGCTCCATGCTGGAAGTCAGAGCTTAATGCCAGAGGTCCATGCGGGAAATAAGAGCTCCCCTTCTGGGACTCAGATGAGACGAGCTCCATGCTGGAAGTCAGAGCCCCCATGCTTAATGCCAGAGGTCCATGCGGGAAATCAGAGCTCCCTTCCGGGACTCAGATGAGACGAGCTCCATGCTGGAAGTGAGAGCCCATGCTAATGCCCGAGGTCCATGCGGGAAATCAGAGCTCCCTTCTGGGACTCAGATGAGACGAGCTCCATGCAAGCCAAAGATCCCAAAATGCAGCGGCACTAAGTCCCAGCCTGGACCCCAAAACGGACCATCATGTATTCCAAAATGCAGCGGCACTCAGTCCCCAAAACGGACCCGCATGGATCCCAAAATGCAGCGGCACTCAGTGCCCCAGCAAAGTACCAGCACGCATCCCAAAATGTCACAAAGTCGCCTATCCGGAGCTCACGCAAAGCATCTTGCACAGTCTCAGCAAAGCCCAGCATTCATCCCAAAATGTAACAAAGTAGCCTTAATGCCCGAGGTCCATGCGGGAAATCAGAGCTCCCTTCCGGGTCTCAGATGAGACGAGCTCCATGCTGGAAGTCAGCGCTCCATGCTTAATGCCCGAGGTCCATGCGGGAAATAAGAGCTCCCTTCCGGGTCTCAGATGAGACGAGCTCCATGCTGGAAGTCAGAGCTTAATGCCAGAGGTCCATGCGGGAAATAAGAGCTCCCTTCTGGGACTCAGATGAGACGAGCTCCATGCTGGAAGTCAGAGCTTAATGCCCGAGGTCCATGCGGGAAAGTCAGAGCTCCCTTCTGGGACTCAGATGAGACGAGCTCCATGCTGGAAGTCAAAGCCCCATGCTTAATGCCCGAGGTCCATGCGGGAAATCAGAGCTCCCTTCTGGGACTCAGATGAGACGAGCTCCATGCTGGAAGTCAGAGCTCCATGCTTAATGCCCGAGGTCCATGCGGGAATCAGAGCTCCCTTCTGGGACTCAGATGAGACGAGCTCCATGCTGGAAGTCAGAGCTTAATGCCAGAGGTCCATGCGGGAAATCAGAGCTCCCTTCCAGGACTCAGATGAGACGAGCTCCATGCTGGAAGTCAGAGCGTAATGCCAGAGGTCCATGCGGGAAATCAGAGCTCCCTTCTGGGACTCAGATGAGACGAGCTCCATGCAAGCCAAAGATCCCAAAATGCAGCGGCACTAAGTCCCAGCCTGGACCCCAAAACGGACCATCATGTATTCCAAATGCAGCGGCACTCAGTCCCAAAACGGACCCGCATGGATCCCAAAATGCAGCGGCACTCAGTCCCAGCAAAGTACCAGCACGCATCCCAAAATGTCACAAAGTCGCCTATCCGGAGCTCACGCAAAGCATCTTGCACAGTCTCAGCAAAGCCCAGCATTCATCCCAAAATGTAACAAAGTAGCCTTAATGCCCGAGGTCCATGCGGGAAATCAGAGCTCCCTTCCGGGACTCAGATGAGACGAGCTCCATGCTGGAAGTCAAAGCCCCATGCTTAATGCCCGAGGTCCATGCGGGAAATCAGAGCTCCCTTCTGGGACTCAGATGAGACGAGCTCCATGCTGGAAGTCAGAGCTTAATGCCAGAGGTCCATGCGGGAAATCAGAGCTCCCTTCTGGACTCAGATGAGACGAGCTCCATGCTGGAAGTCAGAGCGTAATGCCAGAGGTCCATGCGGGAAATCAGAGCTCCCTTCTGGGACTCAGATGAGACACGAGCTCCATGCATGAGACCCCAAGATCACCAAAATGCAGCGGCACTCAGTCCCAAAACGGACCCGCATGGATCCCAAATGCAGCGGCACTCAGTCCCAGCAAAGTACCAGCACGCATCCCAAAATGTCACAAAGTCGCCTATCCGGAGCTCACGCAAAGCATCTTGCACAGTCTCAGCAAAGCCCAGCATTCATCCCAAAATGTAACAAAGTAGCCTAATGCCCGAGGTCCATGCGGGAAATCAGAGCTCCCTTCCGGGACTCAGATGAGACGAGCTCCATGCTGGAAGTGAGAGCCCCATGCCTAATGCCCGAGGTCCATGCGGGAAATCAGAGCTCCCTTCCGGGTCTCAGATGAGACGAGCTCCATGCTGGAAGTCAAGTCCATGCTTAATGCCGAGGTCCATGCGGGAATCAGAGCTCCCTTCTGGGACTCAGATGAGACGAGCTCCATGCTGGAAGTCAAGCCCCATGCTTAATGCCCGAGGTCCATGCGGGAAATCAGAGCTCCCTTCTGGGACTCAGATGAGACGAGCTCCATGCTGGAAGTCAGAGCCCCATGCTTAATGCCCGAGGTCCATGCGGGAAATCAGAGCTCCCTTCTGGGACTCAGATGAGACGAGCTCCATGCTGGAAGTCAAGCGCTCCATGCTTAATGCCCGAGGTCCATGCGGGAAATAGAGCTCCCTTCTGGGACTCAGATGAGACGAGCTCCATGCTGGAAGTCAGAGCTTAATGCCAGAGGTCCATGCGGGAAATCAGAGCTCCCTTCTGGGACTCAGATGAGACGAGCTCCATGCTGGAAGTCAGAGCGTAATGCCAGAGGTCCATGCGGGAAATCAGAGCTCCCTTCCGGGACTCAGATGAGACGAGCTCCATGCTGGAAGTGAGAGCTTAATGCCCGAGGTCCATGCGGGAAATCAGAGCTCCCTTCTGGGACTCAGATGAGACGAGCTCCATGCTGGAAGTCAGAGCGTAATGCCAGAGGTCCATGCGGGAAATCAGAGCTCCCTTCTGGGACTCAGATGAGACGAGCTCCAATGCAAGCCAAACAGATCCCAAAATGCAGCGGCACTCAGTCCCAAAACGGACCCGCATGGATCCCAAAATGCAGCGGCACTCAGTCCCAGCAAAGTACCAGCACGCATCCCAAAATGTCACAAAGTCGCCTATCCGGAGCTCACGCAAAGCATCTTGCACAGTCTCAGCAAAGCCCAGCATTCATCCCAAAATGTAACAAAGTAGCCTTAATGCCCGAGGTCCATGCGGGAAATCAGAGCTCCCTTCCGGGACTCAGATGAGACGAGCTCCATGCTGGAAGTGAGAGCCCCATGCCTAATGCCCGAGGTCCATGCGGGAAATCAGAGCTCCGCTCTCCGGGTCTCAGATGAGACGAGCTCCATGCTGGAAGTCAGAGCTTAATGCCAGAGGTCCATGCGGGAAATAAGAGCTCCCTTCTGGGACTCAGATGAGACGAGCTCCATGCTGGAAGTCAGAGCCCCATGCTTAATGCCCGAGGTCCATGCGGGAATCAGAGCTCCCTTCTGGGACTCAGATGAGACGAGCTCCATGCTGGAAGTCA
>NW_026904898.1:0-3741 GCF_024500275.1 Phycodurus eques | reverse complement strand
CCGCATGGACCTCGGGCATTAAGCATGGGGCTCTGACTTCCAGCATGGAGCTCGTCTCATCTGAGTCCCAGAAGGGAGCTCTGATTTCCCGCATGGACCTCGGGCATTAAGCATGGGGCTTGACTTCCAGCATGGAGCTCGTCTCATCTGAGTCCCAGAAGGGAGCTCTGATTTCCCGCATGGACCTCTGGCATTAGCAGCTCTGACTTCCAGCATGGAGCTCGTCTCATCTGAGTCCCAGAAGGGAGCTCTGATTTCCCGCATGGACCTCGGGCATTAAGCTCTGACTTCCAGCATGGAGCTCGTCTCATCTGAGTCCCAGAAGGGAGCTCTGATTTCCCGCATGGACCTCTGGCATTAAGCTCTGACTTCCAGCATGGAGCTCGTCTCATCTGAGTCCCAGAAGGGAGCTCTGATTTCCCGCATGGACCTCGGGCATTAGGCATGGGGCTCTGACTTCCAGCATGGAGCTCGTCTCATCTGAGTCCCGGAAGGGAGCTCTGATTTCCCGCATGGACCTCGGGCATTAAGGCTACTTTGTTACATTTTGGGATGAATGCTGGGCTTTGCTGAGACTGTGCAAGATGCTTTGCGTGAGCTCCGGATAGGCGACTTTGTGACATTTTGGGATGCGTGCTGGTACTTTGCTGGGACTGAGTGCCGCTGCATTTTGGGATCCATGCGGGTCCGTTTTGGGACTGAGTGCCGCTGCATTTTGGAATACATGATGGTCCGTTTTGGGGTCCAGGCTGGGACTTAGTGCCGCTGCATTTTGGGATCTTTGGCTTGCATGGAGCTCGTCTCATCTGAGTCCCAGAAGGGAGCTCTGATTTCCCGCATGGACCTCGGGCATTAAGCATGGGGCTCTGACTTCCAGCATGGAGCTCGTCTCATCTGAGTCCCAGAAGGGAGCTCTGATTTCCCGCATGGACCTCTGGCATTAAGCTCTGACTTCCAGCATGGAGCTCGTCTCATCTGAGTCCCAGAAGGGAGCTCTGATTTCCCGCATGGACCTCGGGCATTAAGCATGGAGCGCTGACTTCCAGCATGGAGCTCGTCTCATCTGAGACCCGGAAGGGAGCTCTGATTTCCCGCATGGACCTCGGGCATTAAGGCTACTTTGTTACATTTTGGGATGAATGCTGGGCTTTGCTGAGACTGTGCAAGATGCTTTGCGTGAGCTCCGGATAGGCGACTTTGTGACATTTTGGGATGCGTGCTGGTACTTTGCTGGGACTGAGTGCCGCTGCATTTTGGGATCCATGCGGGTCCGTTTTGGGACTGAGTGCCGCTGCATTTTGGAATACATGATGGTCCGTTTTGGGGTCCAGGCTGGGACTTAGTGCCGCTGCATTTTGGGATCTTTGGCTTGCATGGAGCTCGTCTCATCTGAGTCCCAGAAGGGAGCTCTGATTTCCCGCATGGACCTCTGGCATTACGCTCTGACTTCCAGCATGGAGCTCGTCTCATCTGAGTCCCAGAAGGGAGCTCTGATTTCCCGCATGGACCTCGGGCATTAAGCATGGGGCTCTGACTTCCAGCATGGAGCTCGTCTCATCTGAGTCCCGGAAGGGAGCTCTGATTTCCCGCATGGACCTCTGGCATTAAGCTATGACTTCCAGCATGGAGCTCGTCTCATCTGAGTCCCGGAAGGGAGCTCTGATTTCCCGCATGGACCTCGGGCATTACGCTCTGACTTCCAGCATGGAGCTCGTCTCATCTGAGTCCCAGAAGGGAGCTCTGATTTCCCGCATGGACCTCGGGCATTAAGCATGGGGCTTGACTTCCAGCATGGAGCTCGTCTCATCTGAGTCCCAGAAGGGAGCTCTGATTTCCCGCATGGACCTCGGGCATTAAGCATGGAGCTCTGACTTCCAGCATGGAGCTCGTCTCATCTGAGTCCCAGAAGGGAGCTCTTATTTCCCGCATGGACCTCGGGCATTAAGCATGGGGCTTGACTTCCAGCATGGAGCTCGTCTCATCTGAGTCCCAGAAGGGAGCTCTGATTTCCCGCATGGACCTCGGGCATTAAGCATGGGGCTTGACTTCCAGCATGGAGCTCGTCTCATCTGAGTCCCAGAAGGGAGCTCTGATTTCCCGCATGGACCTCTGGGCATTAAGCTCTGACTTCCAGCATGGAGCTCGTCTCATCTGAGTCCCAGAAGGGAGCTCTTATTTCCCGCATGGACCTCTGGCATTAAGCTCTGACTTCCAGCATGGAGCTCGTCTCATCTGAGTCCCAGAAGGGAGCTCTGATTTCCCGCATGGACCTCGGGCATTAAGCATGGGGCTCTGACTTCCAGCATGGAGCTCGTCTCATCTGAGTCCCGGAAGGGAGCTCTGATTTCCCGCATGGACCTCGGGCATTAAGGCTACTTTGTTACATTTTGGGATGAATGCTGGGCTTTGCTGAGACTGTGCAAGATGCTTTGCGTGAGCTCCGGATAGGCGACTTTGTGACATTTTGGGATGCGTGCTGGTACTTTGCTGGGACTGAGTGCCGCTGCATTTTGGGATCCATGCGGGTCCGTTTTGGGACTGAGTGCCGCTGCATTTTGGGATCTTTGGCTTGCATGGAGCTCGTCTCATCTGAGTCCCAGAAGGGAGCTCTGATTTCCCGCATGGACCTCTGGCATTACGCTCTGACTTCCAGCATGGAGCTCGTCTCATCTGAGTCCCAGAAGGGAGCTCTGATTTCCCGCATGGACCTCGGGCATTAAGCTCTCACTTCCAGCATGGAGCTCGTCTCATCTGAGTCCCGGAAGGGAGCTCTGATTTCCCGCATGGACCTCTGGCATTACGCTCTGACTTCCAGCATGGAGCTCGTCTCATCTGAGTCCCAGAAGGGAGCTCTGATTTCCCGCATGGACCTCTGGCATTAAGCTCTGACTTCCAGCATGGAGCTCGTCTCATCTGAGTCCCAGAAGGGAGCTCTTATTTCCCGCATGGACCTCGGGCATTAAGCATGGAGCGCTGACTTCCAGCATGGAGCTCGTCTCATCTGAGTCCCAGAAGGGAGCTCTGATTTCCCGCATGGACCTCGGGCATTAAGCATGGGGCTTTGACTTCCAGCATGGAGCTCGTCTCATCTGAGTCCCAGAAGGGAGCTCTGATTTCCCGCATGGACCTCGGGCATTAAGCATGGGGCTTTGACTTCCAGCATGGAGCTCGTCTCATCTGAGTCCCAGAAGGGAGCTCTGATTTCCCGCATGGACCTCGGGCATTAAGCATGGGGCTTTGACTTCCAGCATGGAGCTCGTCTCATCTGAGTCCCAGAAGGGAGCTCTGATTTCCCGCATGGACCTCGGGCATTAAGCATGGGGCTTGACTTCCAGCATGGAGCTCGTCTCATCTGAGTCCCAGAAGGGAGCTCTGATTTCCCGCATGGACCTCGGGCATTAAGCATGGGGCTCTGACTTCCAGCATGGAGCTCGTCTCATCTGAGTCCCGGAAGGGAGCTCTGATTTCCCGCATGGACCTCGGGCATTAAGCATGGGGCTTGACTTCCAGCATGGAGCTCGTCTCATCTGAGTCCCAGAAGGGAGCTCTGATTTCCCGCATGGACCTCTGGGCATTAAGCTCTGACTTCCAGCATGGAGCTCGTCTCATCTGAGTCCCAGAAGGGAGCTCTGATTTCCCGCATGGACCTCGGGCATTAAGCATGGGGCTCTGACTTCCAGCATGGAGCTCGTCTCATCTGAGTCCCGGAAGGGAGCTCTGATTTCCCGCATGGACCTCGGG
>NW_026904897.1:0-3746 GCF_024500275.1 Phycodurus eques | reverse complement strand
TTTCGCTCCAGTAGTAGGCCTTTATTGACTAAATTGTAACATGACAACCTATGTGATTTTGGCAGGACTTTTTTACGCCTACTTTTCAGCGACTGGGCTAAGATTTGAAACAAACGATCGGTGGGAATCCATCTTTCAGGGGAGGCCTCCCCCGAGTCTCTGGACGGCTGTGGGGGCGAACGGCGAGCGTCAAAGCACTCTGTTTCGCTCCAGTATTAGGCCTTTATTGACTAAATTGTAACATGACAACCTATGTGACTTTGGGAGGACTTTTTAGCGCTTACTTTTGACCTAGTGCGCTAAGATTTGAAACAAACGATCGGTGGGAATCCAGCTTTCAGGGGAGGCCTCCCCCGAGTCTCTGGACAGCTGTGGGGCCGATCGGCGAGCGTTAAAGCACTCAGTTTCGGTCCAGTCGGAGGCCTTTATTGACTAAATTGTAACATGACGACCTATGTGATTTTGGCAGGACTTTTTAGCGCCTACTTTTCAGCTACTGGGCTAAGATTTGAAACAAACGATCGGTGGGAAGCCACCTTTCAGGGGAGGCCTCTTCCAAGCCTCTCGGAGGTCGTGGGCCCGAACGGCGAGCGTCAAAGCATTCGGATTCGCTCCAGTAGTAGGCCTTTATTGACTAAATTGTAACATGACAACCTATGTGACTTTGGGAGGACTTTTTAGCGCTTACTTTTGACCTAGTGCGCTAAGATTTGAAAAAAACGATAGGTGGGAATCCAGCTTTCAGGGGAGTCCTCCCCCGAGTCTCTGGAAGGCTGTGGGGCCGAGCGGCGAGCGTTAAAGCACTCAGTTTCGCTCAAGTACCATGACGACCGATTTGACTTCGGCACGACTTTAGGTCGCTTAATTTCTGCCTCGCGGGCTAGGAATTTACACGGACAAGCCTTGGGAATCCAGCTTTAAAGGGAGGCCTCTTCCAAGCCTCTCGGAGCTTGTGAGGCCGAACGGCGAGCGTCAAAGCACTCGGTTTCGCTCCAGTAGTAGGCTTTTATTGACTAAATTGTAACATGACGACCTATGTGACTTTGGCAGGACTTTTTAGCGCTTACTTTTCAGCTATTGGGCTAAGATTTGAAACAAACGATCGGTGGGAAGCCAGCTTTCAGGGAGGCCTCTTCCAAGCCTCTCGGAGCTCGTGAGGCCGAACGGCGAGCGTCAAAGCACTCGGTTTCGCTCCAGTAGTAGGCTTTTATTGACTAAATTGTAACATGACGACCTATGTGACTTTGGCAGGACTTTTTAGCGCTTACTTTTGAGCTAGTGGGCTAAGATTTGAAACAAACGATCGGTGGGAATCCAGCTTTCAGGGGAGGCCTCCCCCGAGTCTCTGGACGGCTGTGGGGGCGAACGGCGAGCGTCAAAGCACTCGGTTTCGCTCCAGTAGTAGGCCTTTATTGACTAAATTGTAACATGACAATCTATGTGACTTTGGGAGGACTTTTTAGCGCTTACTTTTGACCTAGTGCGCTAAGATTTGAAACAAACGATCGGTGGGAATCCAGCTTTCAGGGGAGTCCTCCCCCGAATCTCTGGAAGGCTGTGGGGCCGAGCGGCGAGCGTTAAAGAACTCATTTTCGCTCAAGAAGTCGGCTTTTATTGACTAAATTGTAACATGACGACCTATGTGACTTTGGCAGGACTTTTTAGCGCTTACTTTTGAGCTAGTGGGCTAAGATTTGAAACAAACGATCGGTGGGAATCCGCTTTCAGGGGAGGCCGCCCGCGAGTCTCTGGACAGCTGTGGGGCCGATCGGCGAGCGTTAAAGCACTCAGTTTCGGTCCAGTCGGAAGCCTTAATTGACTAAATTGTAACGTGACGACCTATGTGATTTTGGCAGGACTTTTTAGCGCTTACTTTTGAGCTAGTGGGCTAAGATTTGAAACAAACGATCGGTGGGAATCCAGCTTTCAGGGGAGGCCTCTTCCAAGCCTCTCAGAGGTCGTGGGGCCGAACGGCGAGCTTCAAAGCACTCGGTTTCGCTCCAGTAGTAGGCCTTTATTGACTAAATTGTAACATGACAACCTATGTGATTTTGGCAGGACTTTTTTACGCCTACTTTTCAGCGACTGGGCTAAGATTTGAAACAAACGATCGGTGGGAATCCATCTTTCAGGGGAGGCCTCCCCCGAGTCTCTGGACGGCTGTGGGGGCGAACGGCGAGCGTCAAAGCACTCTGTTTCGCTCCAGTATTAGGCCTTTATTGACTAAATTGTAACATGACAACCTATGTGACTTTGGGAGGACTTTTTAGCGCTTACTTTTGACCTAGTGCGCTAAGATTTGAAACAAACGATCGGTGGGAATCCAGCTTTCAGGGGAGGCCTCCCCCGAGTCTCTGGACAGCTGTGGGGCCGATCGGCGAGCGTTAAAGCACTCAGTTTCGGTCCAGTCGGAGGCCTTTATTGACTAAATTGTAACATGACGACCTATGTGATTTTGGCAGGACTTTTTAGCGCCTACTTTTCAGCTACTGGGCTAAGATTTGAAACAAACGATCGGTGGGAAGCCACCTTTCAGGGGAGGCCTCTTCCAAGCCTCTCGGAGGTCGTGGGCCCGAACGGCGAGCGTCAAAGCATTCGGTTTCGCTCCAGTATTAGGCCTTTATTGACTAAATTGTAACATGACAACCTATGTGACTTTGGGAGGACTTTTTAGCGCTTACTTTTGACCTAGTGCGCTAAGATTTGAAAAAAACGATAGGTGGGAATCCAGCTTTCAGGGGAGTCCTCCCCCGAGTCTCTGGAAGGCTGTGGGGCCGAGCGGCGAGCGTTAAAGCACTCAGTTTCGCTCAAGTACCATGACGACCGATTTGACTTCGGCACGACTTTAGGTCGCTTAATTTCTGCCTCGCGGGCTAGGAATTTACACGGACAAGCCTTGGGAATCCAGCTTTAAAGGGAGGCCTCTTCCAAGCCTCTCGGAGCTTGTGAGGCCGAACGGCGAGCGTCAAAGCACTCGGTTTCGCTCCAGTAGTAGGCTTTTATTGACTAAATTGTAACATGACGACCTATGTGACTTTGGCAGGACTTTTTAGCGCTTACTTTTGAGCTAGTGGGCTAAGATTTGAAACAAACGATCGGTGGGAATCCAGCTTTCAGGGGAGGCCTCCCCCGAGTCTCTGGACGGCTGTGGGGGCGAACGGCGAGCGTCAAAGCACTCTGTTTCGCTCCAGTATTAGGCCTTTATTGACTGAATTGTAACATGACAACCTATGTGACTTTGGGAGGACTTTTTAGCGCTTACTTTTGACCTAGTGCGCTAAGATTTGAAACAAACGATCGGTGGGAATCCAGCTTTCAGGGGAGGCCTCCCCCGAGTCTCTGGACAGCTGTGGGGCTGATCGGCGAGCGTTAAAGCAATCAGTTTCGGTCCAGTCGGAGGCCTTTATTGACTAAATTGTAACATGACGACCTATGTGATTTTGGCAGGACATTTTAGCGCCTACTTTTCAGCTACTGGGCTAAGATTTGAAACAAACGATCGGTCGGCAGCTAGCTTTCAGGGGAGGCCTCTTCCAAGCCTCTCGGAGGTCGTGGGCCTGAACGGCGAGCGTCAAAGCACTCGGTTTCGCTCCAGTAGTAGGCCTTTATTGACTAAATTGTAACATGACAACCTATGTGACTTTGGGAGGACTTTTTAGCGCCTACTTTTGACCTAGTGCGCTAAGATTTGAAACAAACGATCGGTGGGAATCCAGCTTTCAGGGGAGTCCTCCCCCGAGTCTCTG
>NW_026904896.1:0-3752 GCF_024500275.1 Phycodurus eques | reverse complement strand
AGCTACTGGCTAAGATTTGAAACAAACGATCGGTGGGAATCCAGCTTTCAGGGGAGGCCTCCCCCGAGTCTCTGGACGGCTGTGGGGCCGAGTGGCGAGCGTTAAAGCACTCAGTTTCGGTCCAGTAGGAGGCCTTTATTGACTAAATTGTAACATAACGACCAATGTGATTTTGGCAGGACTTTTTAGCGCCTACTTTTCAGCTACTGGGCTAAGATTTGAAACAAACGATCGGTGGGAATCCAGCTTTCAGGGGAGGCCTCTTCCAAGCTTCTCAGAGGTCGTGGGCCCGAACGGCGAGCATCAAAGCACTCGGTTTCGCTCCAGTAGTAGGCCTTTATTGACTAAATTGTAACATGACAACCTCTGTGACTTTGGCAGGACCTTTTAGCGCCTACTTTTGAGCTAGCGCGCTAAGATTTTAAACAAACGATCGGTGGGAATCCAGCTTTCAGGGGAGGCCTCCCCCGAGTCTCTTGACGGCTGTGGGGCCGAACGGCGAGCGTCAAAGCACTCGGTTTCTCTGCAGTAGTAGGCCTTTATTGACTAAATTGTAACATGACGACCTATGTGATTTTGGCAGGACTTTTTAGTGCTCACTTTTCAGCTACTGGGCTAAGATTTGAAACAAACGATCGGTGGGAATCCAGCTTTCAGGGGAGGCCTCCCCCGAGTCTCAGGACGGCTGTGGGGCTGAACGGCGAGCGTCAAAGCACTCGGTTTCGCTCGATTACCATGACGACCGATTTGACTTCGGCACGACTTTAGGTCGCTTAATTTCAGCCTAGCGGGCTAGGAATTCACACAGACAAGCCTTGGGAATCCAGCTTTCAAGGGAGGCCTCTTCCAAGCCTCTCGGAGCTCGTGGGGCCGAACGGCGAGCGTCGAAGCACTCGGTTTCGCTCCATTATTAGGCCTTTATTGACTAAATTGTAACATGACGACCTATGTGACTTTGGCAGGACTTTCTAGCGCTTACTTTTGAGCTATTGCGCTAAGATTTGAAAAAAAAACGATCGGTGGGAATCCAGCTTTCAGGGGAGGCCTCCCCCGAGTCTCTGGACGGCTGTGGGGCCGAACGGCGAGCGTCAAAGCACTCGGTTTTGCTCCAGTAGTAGGCCTTTATTGACTAAATTGTAACATGACAACCTATGTGACTTTGGCAGGACCTTTTAGCGCTTACTTTTGAGCTATTGCCCTAAGATTTGAAACAAACGATCGGTGGGAATCCAGCTTTCAGGGGAGGCCTCCCCCGAGTCTCTGGACGGCTGTGGGGCCGAGCGGCGAGCGTTAAAGCACTCAGTTTCGGTCCAGTAGGAGGCCTTTATTGACTAAATTGTAATATAACGACCTATGTGATTTTGGCAGGACTTTTTAGCACCTACTTTTCAGCTACCGGGCTAAGATTTGAAACAAACGATCGGCGGGAATCCAGCTTTCAGGGGAGGCCTCTTCCAAGCCTCTCGGAGGTCATGGGGCCGAACGGCGACCGTCAAAGCACTCGGTTTCGCTCCAGTCGTAGGCCTTTATTGACTAAATTCTAACATGACAACCTATGTGACTTTGGCAGGACTTTTTAGCGCTTACTTTTGAGCCAGTGGGCTAAGATTTGAAACAATCGATCGGGGGGAAAGCAGCTTTCAGGGGAGGCCTCCCCCGAGTCTCTGGACGGCTGTGGGGCCGAGCGGCGAGCGTTAAAGCACTCAGTTTCGCTCGAGTACCATGACGACCGATTTGACTTCGGCACTACTTTAGGTCGCTTAGTTTCAGCCTAGCGGGCTAGGAATTCACACAGACAAGCCTTGGGAATCCAGCTTTCAAGGGAGGCCTCTTCCAAGCCTCTCGGAGCTCGTGGGGCCGAACGGCGAGCGTCAAAGCACTCGGTTTTGCTCCAGTAATAGGCCTTTATTGACTAAATTGTAACATGACGACCTATGTGACTTTGGCAGGACTTTATAGCGCTTACTTTTGAGCTAGTGGGCTAAGATTTGAAACAGACGATCGGTGGGAATCCAGCTTTCAGGGGAGGCCTCCCCCGAGTCTCTGGACGGCTGTGGGGCCGAACGGCGAGCGTCAAAGCACTCGGTTTCGCTCCAGTCGTAGGCCTTTATTGACTAAATTGTAACATGACAACCTATGTGACTTTGGCAGGACTTTATAGCGCTTACCTTTGAGCCAGTGGGCTAAGATTTGAAACAAACGATCGGTGGGAATGCAGCTTTCAGGGGAGGCCTCCCCCGAGTCTCTGGACGGCTGTGGGGCCGAACGGCGAGCGTCAAAGCACTCGGTTTCGCTCCAGTAGTAGGCCTTTATTTACTAAATTGTAACATGACGACCTATGTGACTTTGGCAGGACCTTTTAGCGCTTACGTTTGAGCTAGTGGGGTAAGATTTGAAACAAACGATCGGTGGGAATCCAGCTTTCAGGGGAGGCCTCCCCCGAGTCTCTGGACGGCTGTGGGGGCGAACGGCGAGCATCAAAGCACTCGGTTTCTCTCCAGTAGTAGGCCTTTATTGAGTAAATTGTAACATGACGACCTATGTGATTTTGGCAGGACTTTTTAGCACCTACTTTTCAGCTACCGGGCTAAGATTTGAAACAAACGATCGGCGGGAATCCAGCTTTCAGGGGAGGCCTCTTCCAAGCCTCTCGGAGGTCATGGGGCCGAACGGCGACCGTCAAAGCACTCGGTTTCGCTCCAGTCGTAGGCCTTTATTGACTAAATTCTAACATGACAACCTATGTGACTTTGGCAGGACTTTTTAGCGCTTACTTTTGAGCCAGTGGGCTAAGATTTGAAACAATCGATCGGGGGGAAAGCAGCTTTCAGGGGAGGCCTCCCCCGAGTCTCTGGACGGCTGTGGGGCCGAGCGGCGAGCGTTAAAGCACTCAGTTTCGCTCGAGTACCATGACGACCGATTTGACTTCGGCACTACTTTAGGTCGCTTAGTTTCAGCCTAGCGGGCTAGGAATTCACACAGACAAGCCTTGGGAATCCAGCTTTCAAGGGAGGCCTCTTCCAAGCCTCTCGGAGCTCGTGGGGCCGAACGGCGAGCGTCAAAGCACTCGGTTTTGCTCCAGTAAGAGGCCTTTATTGACTAAATTGTAACATGACGACCTATGTGACTTTGGTAGGACTTTATAGCGCTTACTTTTGAGCTAGTGAGCTAAGATTTGAAACAAACGATCGGTGGGAATCCAGCTTTCAGGGGAGGCCTCCCCCGAGTCTCTGGACGGCTGTGGGGCCGAGCGGCGAGCGTTAAAGCACTCAGTTTCGGTCCAGTAGGAGGCCTTTATTGACTAAATTGTAACATAACGGCCTATGTGATTTTGGCAGGACTTTTTAGCGCCTACTTTTCAGCTACTGGGCTAAGATTTGAAACAAACGATCGGTGGGAATCCAGCTTTCAGGGGAGGCCTCTTCCAAGCCTCTCGGAGGTCGTGGGGCCGAACGGCGACCGTCAAAGCACTCGGTTTCGCTCCAGTAGTAGGCCTTTATTGACTAAATTGTAACATGACAACCTATGTGACTTTGGCAGGACCTTTTAGCGCTTACTTTTGAGCTATTGCGCTAAGATTTGAAACAAACGATCGGTGGGAATCCAGCTTTCAGGGGAGGCCTCCCCCGAGTCTCTTGACGGCTGTGGGGCCGAACGGCGAGCGTCAAAGCACTCGGTTTCTCTGCAGTAGTAGGCCTTTATTGACTAAATTGTAACATGACGACCTATGTGATTTTGGCAGGACTTTTTAG
>NW_026904895.1:0-3764 GCF_024500275.1 Phycodurus eques | reverse complement strand
TATATATACACATCCATCAATCAATTTTGCTGGAGGAGACGAAAGGGACGGTGTACGAATCCCCCCGGAACATGTAGCGCGTGGCTAGCGACTGCATTGAATAAAAAGAGGTCCTTTGAATTTACTTAATTTGAACATATACGTTGGTTGCAAATGATTAAATGTGTTAAAATTACATAATTAAGAAAAAACAAATAAAAATGTCAGTGCGTGTGTCCTCTTTCTGTTAATAAAATAATAAATTGAGTAATCAAAAAGGAGTCAAAGTTTTTGATATCCTTTTGATATGCTGATGTCGCTTCCTATTTGAATTCAAAAGATTTATTACAAATACCATACATAACAACATTTACGCATTAAACCTTTATCTCACAGGGCTAAGTGTAGGTTACTGTATGAACACATTTGTTATGAGTTATAAAAATACATGGTATTTACCTGTGTGGGGTTATCAGAGTCAGCCCACCTGTTCTTCCGCCTGTTTGTCACACTTTGGAGGTGGCAGATATGTCTCCACTTCACATCTACCTAATGTCTGACCACTTTTTTTATCCAGCCATCCAGTTTCTGTACCGCTTATCTTCACTATATTACAAACAAACACCATTCACACTCACATTCACAGCGGCGGGCAATTTCGAGTTTTTCAATTAAACTACCATGTGTGTTTTTGGATGTAGGAGGAAACAGCAGTACCCGTAGAAAAACCAACGCAAGCACTGGGAGAAAATGCATATTCCACACAGGTGAGACCGGGATTTGAACCCTGGTCTTCAGAACTGTGAGGCAGATGTGCTAACCAGTCGTTCACCGTGCCCCCAGGACAGGTTTATTTAAAACAAAAAAAAACATTAAAATAAATAAATAGAAAATTTGAAAATTTAGGGTGTGAAATTTCCATACGCACACGCACTTATGACTACAGTGGGCAATAAATGTCCGATTAATACGAACATTTAATTACTTAATTTGGGACTATCAAACTGTCCACGCCATATTGGCCAATGGTAAAACATGGCAAAGATCGTTCAGTGTGTTTCCATCTCGTGTCCAATCCATCACATGAACTGCTGCTTAGGGGATGTGAAGTTGTTAAAACGTATGTAATTGTTTATAAATGGGAAATCTAAAATAAGAATGAAGCTATTAAAATGCTATTAATTTCATGTTGACAGAATAATTGATAACATCTTTTTTATTTAAATTAAAAACATTTCAAGACTTTTAAGGATTTTAAATTCCAGAAAATACTTTCACAACCACAAACTCTCTTCCTCTTTGCGAGCCCATACTTGTGGCCGAGCATGAGAAGACACTTAGCATGATATATAGTAGACGTCTGACAGCAAAGCGGTAACTTAAATAATAGTTGCTACACTAAAGAAAACCACACCCAAGTACAACATGTGCATCTGGGTCAACTGTGTCTAATTTTGGTCCCTTCTTAACAAACCTGCTTTAGATCATCCTGTGATTCTTCGAGTGCATAATCCTCATAATTACAATGTGTAATTCAAATCAAACTTACGTAGGACCATGAATTTCACTGAAACTGGCAGGCAATCATTCCTTATACGATTAAGTGTGTATAGACATCCACACGTACAGCAAATACAGACAAGCAATATGCTGAGTAAATGTTGACTTGACACTGAGCAAGGGAAACCAAGTCCACTGCCTACATTTGCATGTCATTCCATTTTGGAGCTAAGAAGAGCAGAAACTAGACCCAACAACATACGTTGGATAAAAATCATCATTTGCATAGTTAAAAGACAACTGCTGTGCTGTGACTGGCTGGATTTCTGTAATAAAAAAAACCCCCACACATGACCACTGAATACGTTTTAACAGCTTTAATACCTTACTTATATATGGAGGTGTGGACTCAAGTCACATGACTTGGACACGAGTCAGACTCAAGCCCTGTGTTTTATGACTTTAGACTTGACAATATGTTACAAGACTTGTAATTTGACTTGGACAGCAATGACTCGTAACTTCATTCAGACTTGAAATGACTCGCTACTTTTACCAAAGCACAGAGAAACGAAAAACTATACATCTCTCTCGCTCTCTTTACTAGTGTCTACATGCTACTTTTTAATACAAGAAATCATGAATGATATAACCATGATTGTTGCTGTTCTCAATGGGTATCACTCAAGTGGAACTGTCACACACTTCTTTTAGTAATTGTTGAATAAATAAAAACATCCATCCATTTTCTGATCCGCTTCTCCTCACTAGGGTCGCGGGGCATGCTGGAGCCGATCCCAGCTATCATCGGGTAGGAGGCGGGGTACACCCTGAACTGGTTGCCAGCCAATCGCAGGGCACATAGAAACAAGCAACCATTCGCACTCACATTCACACCGACGAGTCTCCAATTCATGCATGTTTTTGTGATGTGGGAGGAAACCGGAGTGCCCGGAGAAAACCCACGCAGGCACGGGGAGAAAATGGAAACTCCACACAGGCGGGGCCGGGGGATTGAAACCCGGTCCTCAGAACTGTGAGGCTGACGCTCTAACCAGTCGTCCACCGTAAATAAAAACACAACACTGCAAAATAAATCAACAGTAATAGGACAGTTAAATAAGGTACACATTCCATGAATTACTGGTAACATACACAGAAACACAACGACAATTAACGTAACAATAATAGCGTTAATTATTGCAACAAAAATCTACATTGCATTATGGGAATCATGCAGCTTGATCTCACGTGTGCTTGTTTTTATTAGCATTAGCAGCTAGCTTTGTAAGCAATCACACAAATACTTTTCAGCGGGCCAGCTGTGTGCTGTCTGGGCTTCCTGTTCATTACAGTCTGGTTTAGTCAATGTGGTGTTCTCAAGAATCGGTCTTGTATTTCTTTTTTTAAATGGACTTACGATCAGCACACAGCTAGCATTTATTCATCTACATTCTTCTTCATGTCCTTTTCTTCTTCGCCTCTCTTGATGACATAATTGTTCCGACAGAGATACCAAATTTGAATAAAATTGTGCCTCTTTTTTTATTAATGCCTTATGTTTTTGATACTTACAAGAAATGCCAAGTTAAACTGAAATCTATTTGTATTAGTGTTTACCTTATTTTTACGACCACAAGGCGAACCGCATTAAAAGCGCACTCAGTTACGGGGTCTATTTCTGTATTTTTCTGTATTTAACACATACATAAGGCACACCGATTATCGGTGTGTGCCACGTATTATCGGTGTGCCTTATCATCGACAAATCCATCAAAGTCCTCATCTTCTGTATCCAAAATGAACAGCTGGGCAAGTTCGCCATCAAACACGCCAGGTTCCCTCTCGTCATTGTTGGAGACACTCCCGTTTGCCGTGCGGCTCCTCAGCAAATGATGCCCTTTTATGACACGCTCGAACAACAGTGGAAGAGCAGGTACACGTTAGCCAAGCGATGCAACAATCCATTCACAAATTGTCGGCGTAACTCGACCCGGTGCTGCCTCCATAGTCTGTGTTCGCCATCTGTCATCGTTGACTCCCACGCCGCTCGCAACCTCACTTGAACGCCCTGTTTACACCGATGTCCAGCGGTTGGAGTTCCTTCGTCAGGCTCCCGGAATGATGGCAGCTCCGAGTTATGGCACCAGTCGAATGGTGACGGTAGAGACGCTTCCCCGGCTGTTCTTTGCTCATTAATCCATTGCTCGAGTTGGTCTTCTAACTCAAGACCCCTCACCATGTTTCCGCGGAAACTCAGGTTCGTCGAAGCTCGTTTTCCTGCT
>NW_026904894.1:0-3768 GCF_024500275.1 Phycodurus eques | reverse complement strand
CGTCTCATCTGAGTCCCGGAAGGGAGCTCTGATTTCCCGCATGGACCTCGGGCATTAAGGCTACTTTGTTACATTTTGGGATGAATGCTGGGCTTTGCTGAGACTGTGCAAGATGCTTTGCGTGAGCTCCGGATAGGCGACTTTGTGACATTTTGGGATGCGTGCTGGTACTTTGCTGGGACTGAGTGCCGCTGCATTTTGGGATCCATGCGGGTCCGTTTTGGGACTGAGTGCCGCTGCATTTTGGGATCTTTGGCTTGCATGGAGCTCGTCTCATCTGAGTCCCAGAAGGGAGCTCTGATTTCCCGCATGGACCTCTGGCATTACGCTCTGACTTCCAGCATGGAGCTCGTCTCATCTGAGTCCCCAGAAGGGAGCTCTGATTTCCCGCATGGACCTCGGCATTAAGCTCTCGACTTCCAGCATGGAGCTCGTCTCATCTGAGTCCCAGAAGGGAGCTCTGATTTCCCGCATGGACCTCTGGGCATTAAGCTCTGACTTCCAGCATGGAGCTCGTCTCATCTGAGTCCCAGAAGGGAGCTCTGATTTCCCGCATGGACCTCTGGCATTAAGCTCTGACTTCCAGCATGGAGCTCGTCTCATCTGAGTCCCAGAAGGGAGCTCTTATTTCCCGCATGGACCTCGGGCATTAAGCATGGAGCGCTGACTTCCAGCATGGAGCTCGTCTCATCTGAGTCCCAGAAGGGAGCTCTGATTTCCCGCATGGACCTCGGGCATTAAGCATGGGGCTTTGACTTCCAGCATGGAGCTCGTCTCATCTGAGTCCCAGAAGGGAGCTCTGATTTCCCGCATGGACCTCGGGCATTAAGCATGGGGCTTTGACTTCCAGCATGGAGCTCGTCTCATCTGAGTCCCAGAAGGGAGCTCTGATTTCCCGCATGGACCTCGGGCATTAAGCATGGGGCTTGACTTCCAGCATGGAGCTCGTCTCATCTGAGTCCCAGAAGGGAGCTCTGATTTCCCGCATGGACCTCTGGCATTAAGCTCTGACTTCCAGCATGGAGCTCGTCTCATCTGAGACCCGGAAGGGAGCTCTGATTTCCCGCATGGACCTCGGGCATTAGGCATGGGGCTCTCACTTCCAGCATGGAGCTCGTCTCATCTGAGTCCCGGAAGGGAGCTCTGATTTCCCGCATGGACCTCGGGCATTAAGGCTACTTTGTTACATTTTGGGATGAATGCTGGGCTTTGCTGAGACTGTGCAAGATGCTTTGCGTGAGCTCCGGATAGGCGACTTTGTGACATTTTGGGATGCGTGCTGGTACTTTGCTGGGACTGAGTGCCGCTGCATTTTGGGATCCATGCGGGTCCGTTTTGGGACTGAGTGCCGCTGCATTTTGGGATCTTTGGCTTGCATGGAGCTCGTCTCATCTGAGTCCCAGAAGGGAGCTCTGATTTCCCGCATGGACCTCTGGCATTACGCTCTGACTTCCAGCATGGAGCTCGTCTCATCTGAGTCCCAGAAGGGAGCTCTGATTTCCCGCATGGACCTCGGGCATTAAGCATGGGGCTTGACTTCCAGCATGGAGCTCGTCTCATCTGAGTCCCAGAAGGGAGCTCTGATTTCCCGCATGGACCTCGGGCATTAAGCATGGGGCTTTGACTTCCAGCATGGAGCTCGTCTCATCTGAGTCCCGAAGGGAGCTCTGATTTCCCGCATGGACCTCGGGCATTAAGGCTACTTTGTTACATTTTGGGATGAATGCTGGGCTTTGCTGAGACTGTGCAAGATGCTTTGCGTGAGCTCCGGATAGGCGACTTTGTGACATTTTGGGATGCGTGCTGGTACTTTGCTGGGACTGAGTGCCGCTGCATTTTGGGATCCATGCGGGTCCGTTTTGGGACTGAGTGCCGCTGCATTTTGGAATACATGATGGTCCGTTTTGGGGTCCAGGCTGGGACTTAGTGCCGCTGCATTTTGGGATCTTTGGCTTGCATGGAGCTCGTCTCATCTGAGTCCCAGAAGGGAGCTCTGATTTCCCGCATGGACCTCTGGCATTACGCTCTGACTTCCAGCATGGAGCTCGTCTCATCTGAGTCCTGGAAGGGAGCTCTGATTTCCCGCATGGACCTCTGGCATTAAGCTCTGACTTCCAGCATGGAGCTCGTCTCATCTGAGTCCCAGAAGGGAGCTCTGACTTCCCGCATGGACCTCGGGCATTAAGCATGGAGCTCTGACTTCCAGCATGGAGCTCGTCTCATCTGAGTCCCGGAAG
The DNA here is from genome assembly GCF_024500275.1 of Phycodurus eques. NCBI lineage: Eukaryota > Metazoa > Chordata > Actinopteri > Syngnathiformes > Syngnathidae > Phycodurus > Phycodurus eques. The sequence goes on along the minus strand of NW_026904894.1, from coordinate 1,531 downwards.
GGAGCTCTGATTTCCCGCATGGACCTCGGGCATTAAGCATGGGGCTTTGACTTCCAGCATGGAGCTCGTCTCATCTGAGTCCCAGAAGGGAGCTCTGACTTCCCGCATGGACCTCGGGCATTAAGCTCTGACTTCCAGCATGGAGCTCGTCTCATCTGAGTCCCAGAAGGGAGCTCTTATTTCCCGCATGGACCTCTGGCATTAAGCTCTGACTTCCAGCATGGAGCTCGTCTCATCTGAGACCCGGAAGGGAGCTCTTATTTCCCGCATGGACCTCGGGCATTAAGCATGGAGCGCTGACTTCCAGCATGGAGCTCGTCTCATCTGAGACCCGGAAGGGAGCTCTGATTTCCCGCATGGACCTCGGGCATTAAGGCTACTTTGTTACATTTTGGGATGAATGCTGGGCTTTGCTGAGACTGTGCAAGATGCTTTGCGTGAGCTCCGGATAGGCGACTTTGTGACATTTTGGGATGCGTGCTGGTACTTTGCTGGGCCTGAGTGCCGCTGCATTTTGGGATCCATGCGGGTCCGTTTTGGGACTGAGTGCCGCTGCATTTTGGAATACATGATGGTCCGTTTTGGGGTCCAGGCTGGGACTTAGTGCCGCTGCATTTTGGGATCTTTGGCTTGCATGGAGCTCGTCTCATCTGAGTCCCAGAAGGGAGCTCTGATTTCCCGCATGGACCTCGGGCATTAGGCATGGGGCTCTCACTTCCAGCATGGAGCTCGTCTCATCTGAGTCCCGGAAGGGAGCTCTGATTTCCCGCATGGACCTCGGGCATTAAGCATGGGGCTCTGACTTCCAGCATGGAGCTCGTCTCATCTGAGTCCCAGAAGGGAGCTCTTATTTCCCGCATGGACCTCTGGCATTAAGCTCTGACTTCCAGCATGGAGCTCGTCTCATCTGAGTCCCAGAAGGGAGCTCTTATTTCCCGCATGGACCTCGGGCATTAAGCATGGAGCGCTGACTTCCAGCATGGAGCTCGTCTCATCTGAGTCCCAGAAGGGAGCTCTGATTTCCCGCATGGACCTCTGGCATTACGCTCTGACTTCCAGCATGGAGCTCGTCTCATCTGAGTCCCAGAAGGGAGCTCTGATTTCCCGCATGGACCTCGGGCATTAGGCATGGGGCTCTCACTTCCAGCATGGAGCTCGTCTCATCTGAGTCCCGGAAGGGAGCTCTGATTTCCCGCATGGACCTCTGGCATTAAGCTCTGACTTCCAGCATGGAGCTCGTCTCATCTGAGTCCCGGAAGGGAGCTCTGATTTCCCGCATGGACCTCTGGCATTACGCTCTGACTTCCAGCATGGAGCTCGTCTCATCTGAGTCCCAGAAGGGAGCTCTGATTTCCCGCATGGACCTCTGGGCATTAAGCTCTGACTTCCAGCATGGAGCTCGTCTCATCTGAGTCCCAGAAGGGAGCTCTGATTTCCCGCATGGACCTCGGGCATTAAGCATGGGGCTCTGACTTCCAGCATGGAGCTCGTCTCATCTGAGTCCCAGAAGGGAGCTCTGATTTCCCGCATG
>NW_026904893.1:0-3778 GCF_024500275.1 Phycodurus eques | reverse complement strand
AAGTTCTCAAATTGTCGAGTGTGTTTACTTTTCAAAATCTATCATCTGATCACACATTTGTAGTGTTGAGAATGAGTTCGCATCATCCACACAAAAAAATCCAAAATAGACCAGCCAACAATTGGAGAATAAAGATGACGCGATCCGCTCGAGATATTTTTAAGCGAAATATGATATTTTTTAAATATAAAATGTATATAAAATAATAAAAAAATAAAATCGATACACACATATATCTGTATATATTGTCAGATTTCGCTTACCCGCAGTCGGGAGAAATGTCCTGACCGACTCTTCGTTTAAAGGGTCGAGCTCCCCCCTTTTTCCCTTGCCGGCACCAACACCGTACGCGCGAGGGGACGAGGAGCTATTAAGCCGGTGTCGAGATGAATTCGCCTAGGTGTGCTAACTGCCTTTAGTTTTACGGAGCCAATCCGGTCTGCCCTCAATAATCACCCCTTGATGAATAACCACATCGAGTGAAAGGGTTGCGTCATCTTTATTCTCCAATTGTTGGCTGGTCTATTTTTGATTTTTTTTTGTGTGGATGATGCGAACTTTGAGGTCCACACAATAATGTGCAATAATTACTAATCATTTAAAAATCCATACCTTTGTATCCTTAGCCTCGAGCCAATTTAAAGCACTGATGTGATAAAATTGTGACGTATCACGTGATACTAATATATATATATATATATATATATAGATATAGATATAGATATAGATAGATAGATAGATAGATAGATAGATAGATAGATAGATAGATAGATAGATAGATAGATAGATATTCATAGGATGGATTCAGAGGTTATATTTGAGTGCTTTTAGTAGGATCAAAGTCAATGGATTGCTGACGGGCCCTGTGAGGCTGGGGAGGTCGGTGAGACAGAGTTGCCCTTTGTCCTCACTGCTTTACAGCCTTGTGGCGGAACCGCTGGCTGCCCTGCTCAAGCAGAATAATTTTATTAGGGGTATTCTGACACCAGCAAACAATGAAGTTAGAATTCTTCAATATGCAGATGACACAAATTTGTTAGTCAGGGATGTAGAGAGTCTTAAAATGGCTCTCCATGAACTGAATGTTTACTGCCAGGCCTCTGGCGCAAAGATAAATACTAATAACACAACTATGGCTGTGTTTGGTGCGTCGCAGGCTACTCCTGGCACCTGAGGTTTTCGTGAGGTCGGGAACAGCTACAAAGTTCTGGGGGTCTTGTTGGGTAAGGTTGCGGAGGTATGTAATAGGAAAACATGGGAGAACATTTAGAATAAAAGAGAAAGTCAACTTAACGTATCGAGGTTGAGAAATCTAACCCTGAAACGTAAAGTCCTAGTGATAAACGCTTTGTGTATTTCAAAGTTGGTACATGCCCTGACTGTTACTGATTTGCCTGGTGACATTTTGAGGAAGCTAACGGCAATTTTCAGCCGTTTCATGTGGAAGAGAGAAAAAGGTCTGCTGACTCATGCTACGCTGATAGGGGATCATGGAGCGGGTGGTTTGGGGTTGATTGATATAGACTCGAAGAAGAAATCTTTAAGGCTGAAAATCATCAAAAAATGTTTGGACTTGTCCTTCACAGCCCCGTGGAAGGACTTTGTTATACCCACCCTGCGCGGGTTGGGGCATTTTGGTGACGATAACTTATGTCAAATGTTGCCGAGGTCATTGTTCCCTGCCCAGATCCCTTTGAGAGGGAGGTTCTGGAGGCATGGTGGTCGCTCAGGCCATGGGTGAGAGCAGAGCCAAAGTCACCGCAACAATTGCTGAAAGTCCCGCTGAGGTTCAACCCCGATCTCATGGGCGGAGGGCCAGGGAGTGGGGAGAGAATGTTCAGCGAGACCTCTGAGAGGGCAGGAATAAGTACGATTGGGGATTTATTAGATGGGAGCGGGAACTATGACATTGTCAGGCTTCAGACTCTGTTTCGGTCGCGGGGAGTCCTCTTCCGCAGAGCGGTTGTTTTGCGCTTGGCTGGAAGAATCAGGGAATCCATACTCCGTAATTGGGGGTCTTTTCTGGAGGGTTCATCCTCTGGAGGGGTCCGGGGGCGGAGCGGGATGTCGGTTTTGTGCTGGTCGACGGGACAAGGTTTTTTGGTTTGTCGGAGTGTAGCACAAAACGACTTTACAGGGTTTTGATAGCCGGAGTGTTCTGGAGACCTGCAGCGGAACGCACATGGACACGGACGTTCCTGCACTGACCATTACATCCATCTGGGCCAACATGTTCAACTGGTATACCGCACCAAAGGTCAGTAATACTGACTTCAAATTACGACACAGAATCATTTTCCCTTGCACAACACTCAATGCAATTTCTCCTTGCGTTTATAGCAGGGACTGTGTGGTGTGTAAAGAGGCACCCGAGGACTACGAACATCTTGTCCTCGGGTGCAGAGCCGTCCGTGAGTTCTGTTCTAGGTTGGAGGATCTCCTCGCAAGGAGGCTGGGCCTGAGAGTTCCCCCACCGGTGGCACGTGAGGCTGGTGATCATGATGTCGGGTTTTTCCTTTTTGGTTTCGTCTCATCATCTTTCTCGTCGTCATTATCATTGCAGGCCATCAATAGACCAGTGATCCGGTTACTTCTGTCCATTGCTCGTCACACGGTCATCGTCACGAGGAATATCTACTTGCATGACAAGGGCACCGGCAATCATTGGGCGATCTTCAAGGCTCAAGTTGAATCCCAATTCACTCTCCTACATGCCTGCTCTGCCAGCCGTTTTGTGGACTGTATAGCAAAAAACAATGGGTTTGTGAGAGTTTCGCCGACTGGTCACCTCACTTTTTGTTTTTAGTTTTTTGATTACATGTACATATTGTAAATAATGAATTTTTTGATAATAAAAAAAAAAAAAAAAAAAAGAACGCCCAATCTCGTCCGATCTTGGAAGCTAAGCAGGGGCGGGCCTGGTTAGTACTTGGATGGGAGACCGCCAGGGATTACCAGGTGCCGTAAGCTTTTTCACTTTAGATTCTCGTGGAATCGTTTTCTTATCGGTGGTTGACCGAAATTATAATGCAGTCATCCTCTCTCTTATGATTTACCGTCTCTTTATTAGGAGACAGAATCTTCAAGTAGCTTTTTTAAACATCCCGTTTCTCCTTTTCCGACAGTAAAAATAAAATAAAATCGATACACATATATCTCTCTCTCTCTCTCTATATATATATATATATATATATATCTATATAATTATATATATATAATATTATATACACACAATCTATATATATCTATATACACATCTATATATATCTCTATATATATACATATATATATATATATATATATATATATATACATATATATATATATATATATATATATACACACATATATCTATCTATCTATCTATCTATATATATATATATATATATATATATATATATATATATATATATATATACACATATAGAGAATAAAGATGACGCCATCCGCTCGAGATATTTTTAAGCGAAATATGATATTTTTTAAATATAAAATGTTGCTTTTCAGGTAACCATGTGGCTTACGGCCATACTACCCTGAGAACGTGTTATCTCTACTAAGCGAGCGTATACTCAAACTGCGCCGCAGTAAGGGGGATGTCACTCGCCGAGCAGCAGAGTTTCGAGGTGGGAGGGTAAAGAAGGCTGAGTATGTGAAGAACCAGGTAATCAGAACTAATTGATCAATTAAGCGCATCCAAAGAAGAATGGAAATAATACCCCAAATGGTTCCCCATACTATTAATTATCATAAAAAATATCATAACGCGGGTTAGGGG
>NW_026904892.1:0-3787 GCF_024500275.1 Phycodurus eques | reverse complement strand
AGTACACAGCACGCATCCCAAAATGTCACAAAGTCGCCTATCCGGAGCTCACGCAAAGCATCTTGCACAGTCTCAGCAAAGCCCAGCATTCATCCCAAAATGTAACAAAGTAGCCTTAATGCCCGAGGTCCATGCGGGAAATCAGAGCTCCCTTCTGGGACTCAGATGAGACGAGCTCCATGCTGGAAGTCAAAGCCCCATGCTTAATGCCCGAGGTCCATGCGGGAAATCAGAGCTCCCTTCCTGGGACTCAGATGAGACGAGCTCCATGCTGGAAGTCAGAGCCCCATGCTTAATGCCCGAGGTCCATGCGGGAAATCAGAGCTCCCTTCTGGGACTCAGATGAGACGAGCTCCATGCTGGAAGTCAAGCCCCATGCTTAATGCCCGAGGTCCATGCGGGAAATCAGAGCTCCCTTCTGGGACTCAGATGAGACGAGCTCCATGCTGGAAGTCAGCGCTCCATGCTTAATGCCCGAGGTCCATGCGGGAAATAAGAGCTCCCTTCTGGGACTCAGATGAGACGAGCTCCATGCTGGAAGTCAGAGCTTAATGCCAGAGGTCCATGCGGGAAATCAGAGCTCCCTTCTGGGACTCAGATGAGACGAGCTCCATGCTGGAAGTCAGAGCCCCATGCTTAATGCCCGAGGTCCATGCGGGAAATCAGAGCTCCCTTCTGGGACTCAGATGAGACGAGCTCCATGCTGGAAGTCAGAGCCCCATGCTTAATGCCCGAGGTCCATGCGGGAAATCAGAGCTCCCTTCTGGGACTCAGATGAGACGAGCTCCATGCTGGAAGTCAGAGCTTAATGCCAGAGGTCCATGCGGGAAATCAGAGCTCCCTTCTGGGACTCAGATGAGACGAGCTCCATGCAAGCCAAAGATCCCAAAATGCAGCGGCACTAAGTCCCAGCCTGGACCCCAAAACGGACCATCATGTATTCCAAAATGCAGCGGCACTCAGTCCCAAAACGGACCCGCATGGATCCCAAAATGCAGCGGCACTCAGTCCCAGCAAAGTACCAGCACGCATCCCAAAATGTCACAAAGTCGCCTATCCGGAGCTCACGCAAAGCATCTTGCACAGTCTCAGCAAAGCCCAGCATTCATCCCAAAATGTAACAAAGTAGCCTTAATGCCCGAGGTCCATGCGGGAAATCAGAGCTCCCTTCCGGGACTCAGATGAGACGAGCTCCATGCTGGAAGTCAGAGCCCCATGCTTAATGCCCGAGGTCCATGCGGGAAATCAGAGCTCCCTTCGGGTCTCAGATGAGACGAGCTCCATGCTGGAAGTCAGAGCTTAATGCCAGAGGTCCATGCGGGAAATAAGAGCTCCCTTCTGGGACTCAGATGAGACGAGCTCCATGCTGGAAGTCAGAGCTTAATGCCAGAGGTCCATGCGGGAAATCAGAGCTCCCTTCTGGGACTCAGATGAGACGAGCTCCATGCTGGAAGTCAGAAGCCCCATGCTTAATGCCCGAGGTCCATGCGGGAAATCAGAGCTCCCTTCTGGGACTCAGATGAGACGAGCTCCATGCTGGAAGTCAAAGCCCCATGCTTAATGCCCGAGGTCCATGCGGGAAATCAGAGCTCCCTTCTGGGACTCAGATGAGACGAGCTCCATGCTGGAAGTCAGAGCCCCATGCTTAATGCCCGAGGTCCATGCGGGAAATCAGAGCTCCCTTCTGGGACTCAGATGAGACGAGCTCCATGCTGGAAGTCAAAGCCCCATGCTTAATGCCCGAGGTCCATGCGGGAAATCAGAGCTCCCTTCTGGGACTCAGATGAGACGAGCTCCATGCTGGAAGTCAGAGCCATGCTAATGCCAGAGGTCCATGCGGGAAATCAGAGCTCCCTTCTGGGACTCAGATGAGACGAGCTCCATGCTGGAAGTCAGAGCTTAATGCCAGAGGTCCATGCGGGAAATCAGAGCTCCCTTCTGGGACTCAGATGAGACGAGCTCCATGCTGGAAGTCAGAGCCCCATGCTTAATGCCCGAGGTCCATGCGGGAAATCAGAGCTCCCTTCCTGGGACTCAGATGAGACGAGCTCCATGCTGGAAGTCAGAGCGTAATGCCAGAGGTCCATGCGGGAAATCAGAGCTCCCTTCTGGGACTCAGATGAGACGAGCTCCATGCAAGCCAAAGATCCCAAAATGCAGCGGCACTAAGTCCCAGCCTGGACCCCAAAACGGACCATCATGTATTCCAAAATGCAGCGGCACTCAGTCCCAAAACGGACCCGCATGGATCCCAAAATGCAGCGGCACTCAGGCCCAGCAAAGTACCAGCACGCATCCCAAAATGTCACAAAGTCGCCTATCCGGAGCTCACGCAAAGCATCTTGCACAGTCTCAGCAAAGCCAGCATTCATCCCAAAATGTAACAAAGTAGCCTTAATGCCCGAGGTCCCTGCGGGAAATCAGAGCTCCCTTCCGGGTCTCAGATGAGACGAGCTCCATGCTGGAAAGTCAGCGCTCCATGCTTAATGCCCGAGGTCCATGCGGGAACTAAGAGCTCCCTTCTGGGCACGTCAGATGAGACGAGCTCCATGCTGGAAGTCAGAGCTTAATGCCCAGAGGTCCATGCGGGAAATAAGAGCTCCCTCTGGGACTCAGTGAGACGAGCTCCATGCTGGAAGTCGGAGCCCATGCTTAATGCCCGAGGTCCATGCGGGAAATCAGAGCTCCCTTCCGGGACTCAGATGAGACGAGCTCCATGCAAGCCAAAGATCCCAAAATGCAGCGGCACTAAGTCCCAGCCTGGACCCCAAAACGGACCATCATGTATTCCAAAATGCAGCGGCACTCAGTCCCAAAACGGACCCGCATGGATCCCAAAATGCAGCGGCACTCAGTCCCAGCAAAGTACCAGCACGCATCCCAAAATGTCACAAAGTCGCCTATCCGGAGCTCACGCAAAGCATCTTGCACAGTCTCAGCAAAGCCCAGCATTCATCCCAAAATGTAACAAAGTAGCCTTAATGCCCGAGGTCCATGCGGGAAATCAGAGCTCCCTTCCGGGACTCAGATGAGACGAGCTCCATGCTGGAAGTGAGAGCCCCATGCCTAATGCCCGAGGTCCATGCGGGAAATCAGAGCTCCCTTCCGGGTACTCAGATGAGACGAGCTCCATGCTGGAAGTCAGAGCTTAATGCCAGAGGTCCATGCGGGAAATCAGAGCTCCCTTCTGGGACTCAGATGAGACGAGCTCCATGCTGGAAGTCAGAGCCCCATGCCTAATGCCCGAGGTCCATGCGGGAAATAAGAGCTCCCTTCTGGGACTCAGATGAGACGAGCTCCATGCTGGAAGTCAGAGCTTAATGCCAGAGGTCCATGCGGGAAATCAGAGCTCCCTTCTGGGACTCAGATGAGACGAGCTCCATGCTGGAAGTCAGAGCTTAATGCCAGAGGTCCATGCGGGAAATCAGAGCTCCCTTCTGGGACTCAGATGAGACGAGCTCCATGCTGGAAGTCAAAGCCCCATGCTTAATGCCCGAGGTCCATGCGGGAAATCAGAGCTCCCTTCTGGGACTCAGATGAGACGAGCTCCATGCAAGCCAAAGATCCCAAAATGCAGCGGCACTAAGTCCCAGCCTGGACCCCAAAACGGACCATCATGTATTCCAAAATGCAGCGGCACTCAGTCCCAAAACGGACCCGCATGGATCCCAAAATGCAGCGGCACTCAGTCCCAGCAAAGTACCAGCACGCATCCCAAAATGTCACAAAGTCGCCTATCCGGAGCTCACGCAAAGCATCTTGCACAGTCTCAGCAAAGCCCAGCATT
>NW_026904891.1:0-3793 GCF_024500275.1 Phycodurus eques | reverse complement strand
ACTCTAAAATGCAAGAGAACTTTTCTTGGAAAGCATCCTTTGTGAAGTTATGAGTGAAAATAAAAAAAGTGTACAGCAGGCGCTGGGAAGCATTTTTAAGCGATTAAAAACAGCAAATGTCTGTAAAACTCCAACCAAAGCTTTGGGATTCAAACCACTGCCTGTAACTAGTATAAAGGGGAGAGTTTTACTCTCAAAAGCAAGAGAATTTACTGTGAAAGCATCCTTTGTGAAGTTATGAGTTACAATAAAAAAAAGTGTACAGCAGAGGGAGCTGGGAAGCATTTTTTAGCAATAAAAACTGCAAATGTGTGTAAAACTCCAACCAAAGCTTTGAGATTCAAACCACTGCCTGTAACTAGTATAAAGGGGAGAGTTTTACTCTAAAAAGCAATATAATTTACTTGGAAAGCATCCTTTGTGAAGTTATGAGTCAAAATAAGAAATGTGTACAGCAGGCGCTGGGAAGCATTTTTAAGCAATAAAAACTGCAAATGGGTGTAAAACTCCAACCAAAGCTTAGAGATTCAAACCACTGCCTGTAACTAGTATAAAGGGGAGAGTTCTACTCTAAAAAGCAAGAGAATTTACTGGGAAAGCATCCTCTGTGAAGGTATGAGTGATATAAAAAAAGTGTCCAGCAGAGGGAGCTGGGTAGCATTTTTGAGCATTAAAAACTGCAAATGTGTGTAAAACTCCAACCAAACCTTTGGGTTTCAAACCACTGCCTGTAACTAGTATAAAGGGGAGAGTTCTACTTTTAAAGCAAGAGACTTTACTGGGAAAGCATCCTTTGTGAAGTATGAGTCAAAATCAAAAAGTGTACAGCAGGTGCTGGGAAGTATTTTCAGAATCAGAATCAGAATCAGAATCATCTTTATTTGCCAAGTATGTCCAAAACACACAAGGAATTTGTCTCCGGTAGTTGGAGCCGCTCTAGTACAACAAACAGTCAATTTACAGAACACTTTGGGGACATAAAGACATTGACAAAAAACAATTGTGCAAAAAGATGCAGAGTCCTCTAGCACTTAGAGCAGTTCGAACGACTAATATTGCAATAGTCCGGTGCAATGACCATTGTGCAAAGGGCGCTGAGACTTCAAGGAGTGCATGCGGTTTAAAGTGACGAGTAGTGCGATCATCTGGGACAATGTCGGTTGTGCAAATGTTACAGATACTCCTCAATCAGTGTGCAAATGGAGCAGATGCTACTCTGGCATGAGTGGCCAGTATATGCAAATAGTGCAGCATGGCGAGACAACTACAGTGAGTGCACAAGTAATAAATAATTGGCCCCACAGAAATGTGACAACGAACTCAAGTCAAAAAATTGCCAGCTTGTTGTAATGGAATTATAGGTTAGGTGTTTAAGAAGTTGATCGCAAGAGGGAAGAAGCTGTTGGAATGTCTACTAGTTCTAGTTTGCGTTGATCGGTAGCGCCTACCTGAGGGAAGGAGCTGGAAGAGCCGGTGACCGGGGTGTTTGCCTACCAAGCGAACAGGTCTGCGGATGATGCAGTCAACATGGGACTGCACTTCATCCTAGAACACCTCGACAGTGCAGGGACCTACGCGAGGATCCTGTTCGTGGACTTCAGCTCAGCGTTCAACACCATCATCCCTGAACTCCTTTCAACCAAGCTTCTCCAGCTCAGCGTCTCACCTGCCATCTGCCAGTGGATTTACAGCTTTCTGACGGGCAGGACACAGCAGGTCAGGCTGGGGGAGGCCACCTCATCCACACGCAGCATCAGCACTGGGGCGCCCCAAGGTTGTGTCCTCTCTCCGCTGCTCTTCTCTCTCTACACGAACGACTGCACCTCAGCGAACCCGACTGTCAAGCTCCTGAAGTTTGCAGATGACACCACTGTCATCGGCCTCATCAAGGACGGTGACGAGTCTGCATATCGACAGGAAGCGGAGCGGCTGGAGCTGTGGTGCGGGCGACACAACCTGGAGCTGAACACGCTCAAGACGGTAGAGATGATCGTGGACTTCAGGAGGCATCCTTCGCCACAGCTGCCCCTCACGTTGTCCAGCTGCCTTGTGTCAACCGTCGAGACCTTCAAGTTCCTGGGAATTACAATCTCTCAGGACCTGAAGTGGGCGAACAACATCAACTCCGTCCTCAAAAAGGCCCAGCAGAGGATCTACTTCCTGCGGCTTCTGAGAAAGCACGGCCTGCCACCGGAGCTGCTGAGACAGTTCTACACAGCGGTCATCGAATCGGTCCTGTGTTCTTCCATCACAGTCTGGTTTGGTGCTGCTACAAAAAAGGACAAACTCCGACTGCAACGGACAATCAAAACTGCTGAAAGGATTGTCGGTACCCCCCTACCCACCATTGAGGACTTGCACGCTGCCAGAACTAAGACAAGGGCGTGCAAAATCCTCTGTGACACTCTTGAGGTGGTCCAGCACGAGACGTTCAAAGGACTTCATGACCACAGATGTCAAAGCGACAGGCCTGTAGTCATTCAGACTAGAGATTGCAGGTTTCTTGGGGACTGGAATGATGGTGGAGCGTTTGAAGCAGGATGGAACTTCGCACATTTCCAAAGATCTGTTAAAGATCTGAGTGAAGACTGGAGCGAGCTGGTCCGCGCAGACTTTGAGGCAGGATGGGGACACATGGTCCGGTCCTGTTGCTTTGTTAATCTTCTGTTGTTTGAAGATGCGTCTCACATCCTGTTCATGGATGGTTAACGCAGAAGTCAGAGGTGTGGTTGTGGTCGCGGGTGCGGCCGGGTGGGTGTGTGGAGTGAAACTGTCCTTTTCAAATCTGCAATAGAAGGTATTCAAGTCGTTGGCTAGTGTGCTATTGTTCTCAGCTTGGGGGGATCGTCGCTTGTAATTAGTCAGCGATTGGAATGCACGCCAGACTGATTTCGAGTCGTTCGCGCTAAACTGTTTTTCCAACTTTGCTGCATAGATCCTCTTTGCAATGTTAATTTCTTTAGTAAGCTGGTTTCTAGCTCGATTATACAGGGCCCTGTCCCCGCTCTGATATGCATCTTCCTTAGCTTGGCGAAGCTGCTTAAGTTTAGCAGTGAACCACGGCTTGTTGTTGTTGAATGTCCGAAATGATTTTGTTGGTACACAAACCTCTTCACAGAAACTGATATAGGATGTGACAGTGTCCGTATATTCATCCAGGCTGCCAGCTGAATTTTCAAAGACACTCCAGTCTGTGCAGTCTAAACAGCTTTGAAGTTCCATCTTTGCTTCATTGGTCCACTTTTTGACTGTTTTCACTGTAGGCTTCGCACATTTAAGTTCTTGCTTGTACGTCGGTATTAAGTTAATTAAGCAGTGATCAGACGAGCCCAGGGCTGCACGAGGTATAGCACGGTATGCGTTTTTTACCGTAGTGTAGCAGTGGTCTAAAGTATTATTTTCCCTGGTAGGACAGTCGATGTGCTGCTTGTATTTAGGGAGTTCGTGGTTGAGTTTAGCTTTGTTAAAGTCCCCGAGAATAATGAGGGGTGAGTCAGGGTGTTTTTTTTCAATTTCGTTGACTTGTTCGGCGAGCGTTAGCAATGCGGCGCTCGTGTTAGCTTGCGGTGTGATATAGACTCCAGCCAGTATAAACGATGCAAACTCACGTGGCGCGTAAAATGGTTTACAGTTCAGAAACAGCGACTCCAAATGCGGGCTGCAGTGTGTGCTGAGCACCGTGACGTCCGTACACCATTTTTCGTTTATATGGAGGCATATCCCGCCGCCCTTCGTTTTTCCCGATGATTCCATGTCGCGGTCCGCTCGATGAATGTTGAAGCCGGGAAGCGTG
>NW_026904890.1:0-3812 GCF_024500275.1 Phycodurus eques | reverse complement strand
GAAGTCAAAGAAGGAAGCAGAGGTGGAGAAAGCGGGTTCACTCAGCAGAGATGCAGAAGATGAATAGCACAGAGCCACTAGAGAACTGAACCGGTGGGCACTTTGAATGTTGGCGGGACGTATAGACAGGAATAAGGTACTCGGCAGAGCTGGAGGTTGACGATGATCCTGATAGCGAGACAGGTGTGATATATGTGTGTCCAGGAGACATTGGTGGATAAAGGCAGTCTAGGCTCGAAGTTTAGGGGCAGGTTTAAATGTTATGTTACCATGGTGTAGATGGGAAGAGAAATGATGTCGGGGTTATTTTAAAGAGAGAGTTGGCTCAGAATGTCACTTGGAGGTGAAAGTGACATCAGATCGTGTGATCCAGGCTGAAACTCTTGAATTGTTATGTACTATGTGATCAAGGGCTGTGCAGGTACTGGTGGTATAGACGACAGGCACTCACGTTGAGGAAACGGAACATAAGTGGTGCAGCTGATAGCTACCTTCCACGGCAGTTGACCGCGGTATCCAATTCCCGCCAAAGCAAGATTTTTATAATGCAGCTCTATGTATGGTGGGCACAAATCCATACACTAAGTCAGTGCACAACTGTAGGCCGGTCCCAAGCCCGGATAAATGCAGAGGGTTGCGTCAGGAAGGGCATCCGGCTTAAAACCTCGGCAAACAAATATGAGCGTTCATCCAAAGAATTCCATACCGGATCGGTCGTGGCCCGGGTTAACAACGTCCGCCACCGGCGCCGTCAACCTGCGGGGGCGCCGTTGGAAATTCAGCTACTGTGGGTCGAAGTCAAAGAAGAAGAGGAGGTGGAAAGCGGGTTCTTCGGCAGAAAGAGAAGAGGAAAACACAGAGCCTAGAACTGAATGTGGGGACTTTGAATGTTGGGACTATGACAGGAAAATCTCGGGAGTTGGTTGACATGATGATGAGGAGAAAGGTTGATATATTGTGTGTCCAGGAGACCAGGTGGAAAAGCAGTAAGGCTAGAAGTTTAGGGGCAGGGTTTAAATTATTTTACCATGGTGTCGATGGGAAGAGAAATGGAGTCGGGGTTATTTTAAAAGAAGAGTTGGCTAAGAATGTCTTGGAGGTGAAAAGAGTATCAGATCGAGTGATGAGGCTGAAATTTGAAATTGAGGGTGTTATGTGTAATGTGATTAGTGGCTATGCCCCACAGGTAGGATGTGACCTAGAGGTGAAAGAGAAATTCTGGAAGGAGCTAGATGATGTAGTTCTTAGCATCCCAGAGAGAGAGAGAGTCGTAATTGGTGCAGATTGTAATGGACATGTTGGTGAAGGTAATAGGGGTGATGAAGAAGTGATGGGTAAGTACGGCATCCAGGAAAGGAACTTGGAGGGACAGATGGTGGTAGACTTTGCAACAAGGATGCAAATGGCTGTAGTGAACACTTTTTTCCAGAAGAGGCACGAACATAGGGTGACCTACAAGAGCGGCGGTAGAAGCACACAGGTGGATTACATCTTGTGCAGACGATGTAATCTGAAGGAGGTTACCAACTGTAAGGTAGTGGTAGGGGAGAGTGTGGCTAGACAGCATAGGATGGTGGTGTGTAAGATGACTCTGGTGGTGGGGAGGAAAATTAGGAAGACAAAGGCAGAGAAGAGAACCATGTGGTGGAAGCTGAGACAGGACGAGTGTTGTGCAGCTTTTCGGGAAGAGGTGATACAGGCTCTCGGTGGACGGCAGGAGCTTCCAGAAGACTGGACCACTGCAGCCAAGGTGATCAGAGAAGCAGGCAGGAGAGTACTTGGTGTATCTTCTGGCAGGAAAGGAGAGAAGGAGACTTGGTGGTGGAACCTCACAGTACAGGAAATCATACAAGGAAAGAGGTTAGCTAAGAAGAAGTGGGACACTGAGAGGACCGAGGAGAGGCGAAAGGAATACATTGAGATGCGACACAGGGCAAAGGTAGAGGTGGCAAAGGCAAAACAAGAGGCATATGATGACATGTATGCCAGGTTGGACACTAAAGAAGGAGAAAAGGATCTATACAGGCTGGCCAGACAGAGGGATAGAGATGGGAAGGATGTGCAGCAGGTTAGGTGTGATTAAGGATAGAGATGGAAATATGTTGACTGGTGCCAGCAGTGTGCTTGCTAGATGGAAAGAATACTTCGAGGAGTTGATGAATGAGGAAAATGATAGAGAAGGGAGAGTAGAAGAGGTAAGTGTGGTGGACCAGGAAGTGGCAATGATTAGTAAGGGGGAAGTTAGAAAGGCATTAAAGAGGATGAAAAATGGAAAGGCAGTTGGTCTGATGACATTCCTGTGGAGGTATGGAAGCATCTAGGAGAGGTGGCTGTGAAGTTTTTGACCAGCTTGTTCAATAGAATTCTAGTGCGTGAGAAGATGCCTGAGGAATGGAGGAAAAGTGTACTGGTGCCCATTTTTAAGAACAAAGGTGATGTGCAGAGCTGTGGCAACTATAGAGGAATAAAGTTGATGACCCACACAATGAAGTTATGGGAAAGAGTAGTGGAGGATAGACTCAGGACAGAAGTGAGTATTTGCGAGCAACAGTATGGTTTCATGCCTAGAAAGAGTACCACAGATGCATTATTTGCCTTGAGGATGTTGATGGAAAAGTACAGAGAAGGTCAGAAGGAGCTACATTGTGTCTTTGTAGATCTAGAGAAAGCCTATGACAGAGTACCCAGAGAAGAACTGTGGTACTGCATGCGGAAGTCTGGAGGGGCAGAGAAGTATGTTAGAATAATACAGGACATGTACGAGGGCAGCAGAACAGCGGTGAGGTGTGCTGTAGGTGTGACAGAAGAATTTAAGGTGGACGTGGGACTGCATCAGGGATCAGCCCTGAGCCCCTTCCTTTTTGCAGTGGTGATGGATAGGCTGACAGATGAGGTTAGACTGGAATCCCCGTGGACCATGATGTTTGCAGATGACATTGTGATCTGCAGTGAAAGCAGGGAGCAGCTGGAGGAACAGTTAGAGAGATGGAGGCATGCACTGGAAAGAAGAGGAATGAAGATTAGCCGAAGTAAAACAGAATATATGTGCATGAATGAGAGGGCTGGTGGGGGAAGAATGAGGCTACAGGGAGAAGCGATAGCAAGGGTGGAGGACTTTAAATACTTGGGGTCAACCGTCCAGAGCAATGGTGAGTGTGGTCAGGAAGTGAAGAAACGGGTCAAAGCAGGTTGGAACGGGTGGAGGAAGGTGTCAGGTGTGTTATGTGACAGAAGAGTCTCTGCTAGGATGAAGGGCAAAGTTTATAAAACAGTAGTGAGGCCAGCCATGATGTACGGATTAGAGACAGTGGCACTGAAGAGACAACAGGAAGCAGAGCTGGAGGTGGCGGAAATGAAGATGTTGAGGTTCGCTCTTGGAGTGACCAGGTTGGATAAAATTAGAAATGAGCTCATCAGAGGGACAGCCAAGGTTCGATGTTTTGGAGACAAAGTTAGAGAGCGCAGACTTCAATGGTTTGGACACGTACAGAGGAGAAATAGTGAGTATATTGGAAGAAGGATGATGAGGATGGAGCTGCCAGGCAAGAGAGCTAGAGGAAGACCAAAGAGAAGGTTGATGGATGTCGTGAGGGAAGACATGATGGCAGTTGGTGTTCGAGAGGAGGATGCAGGAGATAGGCTTACAGAAGAATTTGAAGGTGGACGTGGGACTGCATCAGGGATCAGCCCTGAGCCCCTTCCTTCTTTGCAGTGGTGATGGATAGCTGACAGATGAGGTTTAGCCTGGAATCCCCGTGGACCATGAATGTTATGCAGATGAATTGTGTCTGCAGTGAAAGCAGGGAGCAGCT
>NW_026904889.1:0-3837 GCF_024500275.1 Phycodurus eques | reverse complement strand
TCCAGCATGGAGCTCGTCTCATCTGAGTCCCAGAAGGGAGCTCTGATTTCCCGCATGGACCTCGGGCATTAAGCATGGAGCGCTGACTTCCAGCATGGAGCTCGTCTCATCTGAGTCCCAGAAGGGAGCTCTGATTTCCCGCATGGACCTCGGGCATTAAGCATGGGGCTTTGACTTCCAGCATGGAGCTCGTCTCATCTGAGTCCCAGAAGGGAGCTCTGATTTCCCGCATGGACCTCGGGCATTAAGCATGGGGCTTTGACTTCCAGCATGGAGCTCGTCTCATCTGAGTCCCAGAAGGGAGCTCTGATTTCCCGCATGGACCTCGGGCATTAAGCATGGGGCTTTGACTTCCAGCATGGAGCTCGTCTCATCTGAGTCCCAGAAGGGAGCTCTGATTTCCCGCATGGACCTCTGGCATTAAGCGCTGACTTCCAGCATGGAGCTCGTCTCATCTGAGACCCGGAAGGGAGCTCTGATTTCCCGCATGGACCTCGGGCATTAGGCATGGGGCTCTCACTTCCAGCATGGAGCTCGTCTCATCTGAGTCCCGGAAGGGAGCTCTGATTTCCCGCATGGACCTCGGGCATTAAGGCTACTTTGTTACATTTTGGGATGAATGCTGGGCTTTGCTGAGACTGTGCAAGATGCTTTGCGTGAGCTCCGGATAGGCGACTTTGTGACATTTTGGGATGCGTGCTGGTACTTTGCTGGGACTGAGTGCCGCTGCATTTTGGGATCCATGCGGGTCCGTTTTGGGACTGAGTGCCGCTGCATTTTGGGATCTTTGGCTTGCATGGAGCTCGTCTCATCTGAGTCCCAGAAGGGAGCTCTGATTTCCCGCATGGACCTCTGGCATTACGCTCTGACTTCCAGCATGGAGCTCGTCTCATCTGAGTCCCAGAAGGGAGCTCTGATTTCCCGCATGGACCTCGGGCATTAAGCATGGGGCTTTGACTTCCAGCATGGAGCTCGTCTCATCTGAGTCCCAGAAGGGAGCTCTGATTTCCCGCATGGACCTCGGGCATTAAGCATGGGGCTTTGACTTCCAGCATGGAGCTCGTCTCATCTGAGTCCCAGAAGGGAGCTCTGATTTCCCGCATGGACCTCGGGCATTAAGGCTACTTTGTTACATTTTGGGATGAATGCTGGGCTTTGCTGAGACTGTGCAAGATGCTTTGCGTGAGCTCCGGATAGGCGACTTTGTGACATTTTGGGATGCGTGCTGGTACTTTGCTGGGACTGAGTGCCGCTGCATTTTGGGATCCATGCGGGTCCGTTTTGGGACTGAGTGCCGCTGCATTTTGGAATACATGATGGTCCGTTTTGGGGTCCAGGCTGGGACTTAGTGCCGCTGCATTTTGGGATCTTTGGCTTGCATGGAGCTCGTCTCATCTGAGTCCCAGAAGGGAGCTCTGATTTCCCGCATGGACCTCTGGCATTACGCTCTGACTTCCAGCATGGAGCTCGTCTCATCTGAGTCCTGGAAGGGAGCTCTGATTTCCCGCATGGACCTCTGGCATTAAGCTCTGACTTCCAGCATGGAGCTCGTCTCATCTGAGTCCCAGAAGGGAGCTCTGACTTCCCGCATGGACCTCGGGCATTAAGCATGGAGCTCTGACTTCCAGCATGGAGCTCGTCTCATCTGAGTCCCGGAAGGGAGCTCTGATTTCCCGCATGGACCTCGGGCATTAAGCATGGGGCTTTGACTTCCAGCATGGAGCTCGTCTCATCTGAGTCCCAGAAGGGAGCTCTGACTTCCCGCATGGACCTCGGGCATTAAGCTCTGACTTCCAGCATGGAGCTCGTCTCATCTGAGTCCCAGAAGGGAGCTCTTATTTCCCGCATGGACCTCTGGCATTAAGCTCTGACTTCCAGCATGGAGCTCGTCTCATCTGAGACCCGGAAGGGAGCTCTTATTTCCCGCATGGACCTCGGGCATTAAGCATGGAGCGCTGACTTCCAGCATGGAGCTCGTCTCATCTGAGACCCGGAAGGGAGCTCTGATTTCCCGCATGGACCTCGGGCATTAAGGCTACTTTGTTACATTTTGGGATGAATGCTGGGCTTTGCTGAGACTGTGCAAGATGCTTTGCGTGAGCTCCGGATAGGCGACTTTGTGACATTTTGGGATGCGTGCTGGTACTTTGCTGGGCCTGAGTGCCGCTGCATTTTGGGATCCATGCGGGTCCGTTTTGGGACTGAGTGCCGCTGCATTTTGGAATACATGATGGTCCGTTTTGGGGGTCCAGGCTGGGACTTAGTGCCGCTGCATTTTGGGATCTTTGGCTTGCATGGAGCTCGTCTCATCTGAGTCCCAGAAGGGAGCTCTGATTTCCCGCATGGACCTCGGGCATTAGGCATGGGGCTCTCACTTCCAGCATGGAGCTCGTCTCATCTGAGTCCCGGAAGGGAGCTCTGATTTCCCGCATGGACCTCGGGCATTAAGCATGGGGCTCTGACTTCCAGCATGGAGCTCGTCTCATCTGAGTCCCAGAAGGGAGCTCTTATTTCCCGCATGGACCTCTGGCATTAAGCTCTGACTTCCAGCATGGAGCTCGTCTCATCTGAGTCCCAGAAGGGAGCTCTTATTTCCCGCATGGACCTCGGGCATTAAGCATGGAGCGCTGACTTCCAGCATGGAGCTCGTCTCATCTGAGTCCCAGAAGGGAGCTCTGATTTCCCGCATGGACCTCTGGCATTACGCTCTGACTTCCAGCATGGAGCTCGTCTCATCTGAGTCCCAGAAGGGAGCTCTGATTTCCCGCATGGACCTCGGGCATTAGGCATGGGGCTCTCACTTCCAGCATGGAGCTCGTCTCATCTGAGTCCCGGAAGGGAGCTCTGATTTCCCGCATGGACCTCTGGCATTAAGCTATGACTTCCAGCATGGAGCTCGTCTCATCTGAGTCCCGGAAGGGAGCTCTGATTTCCCGCATGGACCTCTGGGCATTACGCTCTGACTTCCAGCATGGAGCTCGTCTCATCTGAGTCCCAGAAGGGAGCTCTGATTTCCCGCATGGACCTCTGGCATTAAGCTCTGACTTCCAGCATGGAGCTCGTCTCATCTGAGTCCCGGAAGGGAGCTCTGATTTCCCGCATGGACCTCGGGCATTAAGCATGGGGCTTGACTTCCAGCATGGAGCTCGTCTCATCTGAGTCCCAGAAGGGAGCTCTGATTTCCCGCATGGACCTCGGGCATTAAGCATGGGGCTTGACTTCCAGCATGGAGCTCGTCTCATCTGAGTCCCAGAAGGGAGCTCTTATTTCCCGCATGGACCTCGGGCATTAAGCATGGGGCTCTGACTTCCAGCATGGAGCTCGTCTCATCTGAGTCCCAGAAGGGAGCTCTTATTTCCCGCATGGACCTCTGGCATTAAGCTCTGACTTCCAGCATGGAGCTCGTCTCATCTGAGTCCCAGAAGGGAGCTCTGATTTCCCGCATGGACCTCTGGCATTAAGCTCTGACTTCCAGCATGGAGCTCGTCTCATCTGAGTCCCAGAAGGGAGCTCTTATTTCCCGCATGGACCTCGGGCATTAAGCATGGGGCTTGACTTCCAGCATGGAGCTCGTCTCATCTGAGTCCCGGAAGGGAGCTCTGATTTCCCGCATGGACCTCGGGCATTAAGGCTACTTTGTTACATTTTGGGATGAATGCTGGGCTTTGCTGAGACTGTGCAAGATGCTTTGCGTGAGCTCCGGATAGGCGACTTTGTGACATTTTGGGATGCGTGCTGGTACTTTGCTGGGACTGAGTGCCGCTGCATTTTGGGATCCATGCGGGTCCGTTTTGGGACTGAGTGCCGCTGCATTTTGGAATACATGATGGTCCGTTT
>NW_026904888.1:0-3850 GCF_024500275.1 Phycodurus eques | reverse complement strand
CATAACTTCACAAATCAATAGCTTTCCAGTAAAGTCTCTTCTACTTTTTAGAGTAGAACTACTCCCCTTTAGACGCAGTTACAGGCACCCAGTGGTTGAATCCCAAGCTTATGGTTGCGAGTTATATTTCACACGTTTGCAGTTTCTTATGTGCTCTAAAACTGCTTTCCAGCGCCTTCTTTACACTTTTATTCATTTTACACTCATAACATTCACAAAGGATGCTTTCTCAGGTGTAAATATCTCTGATTTTTAGAGTAGAACTACTCCACTTTACACGAGTTACAGTTTTGAGATATTAGTGACGTTATTACACACATATTGCAGTTTTTATCGCTTAAAAATAGCTCCATACCAGTCGCTAGCGCTGACGTACACTTTGTTTTTGTTTTCGACTCCTAACTTCACAAGGATGCATTCCCAGTACATTCTCTCGATTTGTCTAGAGTAGAACTACTCCCCTTTATACTAGTACTAGGACAGTGAGATTGAATACCAAAGCGTTGGTCTTGTAGTTTACACACAATGCAGAATTTTTATATGCTATGCCTTCCCAGCGCCTGCGAGTACAGTTTCCATATTTGACTCAGAACTTTCACCCCAAAGGATGCTTATCCCACTAAAGTCGCCTGGCTATTCGATGTAGAACTCTGCCCTCCGCCAATACTAGTCGACAGCGCATGGTATAGCATCCAACAGCTTTGAGACTTGGAGTATTTACACACACTTGCAGTGTTTTATTGCTTAAAAAACGCCTTCACCCAGCCAGCCTGGCTGTCTACACTTTTTTATTTGACTGCCATACTCACACAAATAGATGCTTATCCCAGTGTAAAGTCTGGACTATCTAGAGTAGAACCTCTACCTTAGACCAGTTACAGGCAGTAGGTTATGCATCCTATGCTTTAGGTTGGAGTTTTACACACAGTTTCTGCATGTTTTTATTGCTTAAAAATGCTTCCCAGCGCCTGCTGTACACTTATTTTATAACTCATAACTTCACTACAAAGATGCTTTCACGGTAAATATCTTGCTTTTTAGATCAAAACTCTGCCTTTATACGTGTTACAGGCCGTGGTTGAATCCCAAAGCATTTGTTGAGTTTTTACACACATTTGCAAGTTTTTATGCTGCTTATCGTCCCAGCGCATGCTGTACACTTTCTTTATTTTGACTCATAACTTCACAAAGAGATGCTTCCCAGCTAAAGATACTCTTGGCTTTTAGAGAAACTCTCCCCTTTAATATAGTTACAGGACAGTGGTATGAATCCAAAAGCTTTTGGTTGGAGTTTTATCCACATTGCAGTTTTTATTGCTAAAATGCTTCCCAGCGCTTCTTTACATTTTCTATTTTCACTCATAACTTCACAAAATGCTTTCCAGTAAAGATCTCTTTCTTTTAGAGTAGAACTCTCCCTTTAGACAGTTACAGGCAGTGTTTGAATCACAAAGCTACTTGAGTGGAGTATTTTACACACTGTTTGCAAGGATTTTTATTGCTCTAACACTGCTTTCTCATGCGCCTTCGTGTACTACTTTTTTATTTCGACTCATCAACTCACAAAGGTGCTTTCTCAGTAAATTCGACTTGATTTTTAGGAGTAGAACTCCTCCCCTGTACACCAAGGTTACACGTTTTTAGGTTTAGTGAGTTTTACACACATTCTGCAGATTTTTATCGCTTGTAAAAATGCTTCTCAGCGCTCCTTGCACCACCTGCTACACTTTTTTTGTTTGACTCATAACTTCACCAAGAGACTGCACTGTCCCAGTACATTCTCTTGATTTTTAGAGTAGAACTACTTACCCCTTCATACTAGGGTTACAGGCACAGTGTTTGCAATCCCAAAGACTCGTTTGGCTCCCTTGACGTTTTAACACACATTTAGCAGTGTTTTTATTGGCTTAAAAGATGCTCCAGACGCAACGCTGTTTACCTGTATACACTTTGTGATATTTGACGACAGAACTTCACAAGCTGCTTATTACCCATCTCAAAGTCTGACTTGCTTTTAAAATTAGAACTCTCATGCATACTATGTGACAGGCAGATTAGCGTTTAGTGCAGTGGTCGAATCCCCAAGCTTTGGTTGAGGTATCTTACACACAGTTTCGCAGCTTTTATATTGCGTGAAAACCTGATATCAGCACGCACTGCTGTCGTACACGTTTTCTATTTTGACTCAGAATCTCACACAAAGGATGCTCTCTCCCTAGTAAGATCACTGCGATTTTACGAGTCTTAGAACTCTCGCCCTTACTCATACGTACGCTGTTAGCAGGCTCAGAGTGGTATTGACATCCCAAAGCTTTCGGTATGGAGTTTACGACACCCAGTTTGCAGTTCTTTAACTCCGCCTGTAAAAACGCTAACCCTAGAGCGCCATGCTGTACACGTAATTATGTCATATCTACTGACTCATAACCCAAATTCACATAAGTGCATCGCTTTCCGACGTAAATCTCTGAGCTATTTCTAGAGATCAGACTACTCGCCTTGCATACTAGTGACAGGCATGTGTTTGACATCCAAAGCTTTGTAGGAGTGTCATTACACACGGATTTGCAGTTTTTATAGTGCTAGAAAACGCTATCCCAGCGCCGCATTGTGCACACTGATTTGTCAATGATACCTGGACTCATAACTTCACAAAGGATGCTTTACACAGTAAAGCTATCTGCTATTTAGCAGGCGAGACTCTGCCCACTAATGCAACTACGATTAGGATAGAGTACAGGCAGTTGTCTCGCTCCTTTGCATCCCAAAGCTCTATGCGTAAGGACTAGTTTTCACACACATGTATGCAGTTTTTTATGCTTCATAAATAGCGCTCACAGCGCCCTGAGCTGTTACACTTTTTTTATTTCTTGACTCATCAACATTCACAAAGATGCTTTCCCACTGAAAATCTCAGTGGACTCATTGTTAGCAGAAGAACTCTGCCCTTCATCAGTAGTTACAGGCCAGTGGTTGTGAATCACCCAAAGCTTTGAGCTATGAGAGTTTACACACATTTGCAGTTTTTGATCGCAATAAACAAACTGACACTTCACAGCGCACTTGACTGCCCTAACACTTTATCTTATTCTAATTTTGACTCACAACTTACACACAGGACATGCAAGTCCCATAAAAGTCACTGGCTATTTAGAGTAGAACTACTCATGAAAACTAGGTACAGGCAGTGCCCGTCTGCATCCAAAGCTTTCGGTCTGGAGTGATACACACTATTTGCCTGAGTTATTATTGACTATAAATGCAGCTTCCAGCTACCCTGCTGTCCACTTTTTTATTGTAACTCATAACTTCACCAAGGATGCTTTCCCGGTAAATTCTCTGCTTTTTTAGAGTAAAAACTCTCACCTTTTATACAAGTTACAAGTTGTGTTTGTAAGTTTTACACACATTTGCAGTTTTATTGCTGAAAAAGCTTCCCCAGCGCCTGTAAACTTTTTTATTTTGACTCAGAACTTCACAAAGGATGCTTTCCCATGAAATTCTCTTGCTTTTTAGAGTAAAAACTCTCCCTTTATACTAGTTACAGAAAGAGTTTGAATCCCAAAGCTTTGGTTGTAGTTTTTACACACATTGCAGTTTTTATCGCTTAAAAATGTTCCCAGAAATGCTGTACACTTTTTTTATTTGACTCATAACTCACAAAGGATGCTTTCTCAGAAATTCTCTACTTTTTAGAGTAAAACCTCGCCTATGCTAGTTACAGCTAGTGGTTGAATCCAAAGCTTTTGGTTGGAGTTTTACAAACATTTGCAGTTTTTATATGCTTAAAAACGCTCCAGCGCAGCCCTGCTGGACACGTTTATATTTATTGATCTCATAACTTCAAAAG
>NW_026904887.1:0-3856 GCF_024500275.1 Phycodurus eques | reverse complement strand
TAAAAATGTACTTAAGTACAGTAATAAAACTGCGATTTACCATACTTGGTTACTTCCCACCATTGAAGACTGATTTGACTTGGCATGAACAAATCAGAATCAGAATCAGAATCAGAATCATCTTTATTTGCCAAGTATGTCCAAAACACACAAGGAATTTGTCTCCGGTAGTTGGAGCCGCTCTAGTACAACAAACAGTCAATTTACAGAACACTTTGGGGACATAAAGACATTGACAAAAAACAATTGTGCAAAAAGATGCAGAGTCCTCTAGCACTTAGAGCAGTTCGAACGACTAATATTGCAATAGTCCGGTGCAATGACCATTGTGCAAAGGGCGCTGAGACTTCAAGGAGTGTATGCGGTTTAAAGTGACGAGTAGTGCGATCATCTGGGACAATGTCGGTTGTGGAAATGTTACAGATACTCCTCAATCAGTGTGCAAATGGAGCAGATGCTACTCTGGCATGAGTGGCCAGTATATGCAAATAGTGCAGCATGGCGAGACAACTACAGTGAGTGCACAAGTAATACATAATTGGCCCCACAGAAATGTGACAACGAACTCAAGTCAAAAAATTGCCAGCTTGTTGTAATGGAATTATAGGTTAGGTGTTTAAGAAGTTGATCGCAAGAGGGAAGAAGCTGTTGGAATGTCTCCTAGTTCTAGTTTGCGTTGATCGGTAGCGCCTACCTGAGGGAAGGAGCTGGAAGAGCTGGTGACCGGGGTGCAGACGGTCCGAGAGGATTTTGCACGCCCTTGTCTTAGTTCTGGCAGCGTGCAAGTCCTCAATGGTGGGTAGGGGGGTACCGACAATCCTTTCAGCAGTTTTGATTGTCCGTTGCAGTCGGAGTTTGTCCTTTTTTGTAGCAGCACCAAACCAGACTGTGATGGAAGAACACAGGACCGATTCGATGACCGCTGTGTAGAACTGTCTCAGCAGCTCCGGTGGCAGGCCGTGCTTTCTCAGAAGCCGCAGGAAGTACATCCTCTGCTGGGCCTTTTTGAGGACGGAGTTGATGTTGTTCGCCCACTTCAGGTCCTGAGAGATTGTAATTCCCAGGAACTTGAAGGTCTCGACGGTTGACACAAGGCAGCTGGACAACGTGAGGGGCAGCTGTGGCGAAGGATGCCTCCTGAAGTCCACGATCATCTCTACCGTCTTGAGCGTGTTCAGCTCCAGGTTGTGTCGCCCGCACCACAGCTCCGGCCGCTCCGCTTCCTGTCGATATGCAGACTCGTCACCGTCCTTGATGAGGCCGATGACAGTGGTGTCATCTGCAAACTTCAGGAGCTTGACAGTCGGGTTCGCTGAGGTGCAGTCGTTCGTGTAGAGAGAGAAGAGCAGCGGAGAGAGGACACAACCTTGGGGCGCCCCAGTGCTGATGCTGCGTGTGGATGAGGTGGCCTCCCCCAGCCTGACCTGCTGTGTCCTGCCCGTCAGAAAGCTGTAAATCCACTGGCAGATGGCAGGTGAGACGCTGAGCTGGAGAAGCTTGGTTGAAAGGAGTTCAGGGATGATGGTGTTGAACGCTGAGCTGAAGTCCACGAACAGGATCCTCGCGTAGGTCCCTGCACTGTCGAGGTGTTCTAGGATGAAGTGCAGTCCCATGTTGACTGCATCATCCGCAGACCTGTTCGCTTGGTAGGCAAACTGCAGGGGGTCCAGCAGGGGACCTGTGACACTCTTGAGGTGGTCCAGCACGAGACGTTCAAAGGACTTCATGACCACAGATGTCAAAGCGACAGGCCTGTAGTCATTCAGACTAGAGATTGCAGGTTTCTTGGGGACTGGAATGATGGTGGAGCGTTTGAAGCAGGATGGAACTTCGCACATTTCCAAAGATCTGTTAAAGATCTGAGTGGAGACTGGAGCGAGCTGGTCCGCGCAGACTTTGAGGCAGGATGGGGACACATGGTCCGGTCCTGCCGCTTTGTTAATCTTCTGTTGTTTGAAGATGCGTCTCACATCCTGTTCATGGATGGTTAACGCAGAAGTCAGAGGTGTGGTTGAGGTCGCGGGTGCGGCCGGGTGGGTGTGTGGAGTGAAACTGTCCTTTTCAAATCTGCAATAGAAGGTATTCAAGTCGTTGGCTAGTGTGCTATTGTTCTCAGCTTGGGGGGATCGTCGCTTGTAATTAGTCAGCGATTGGAATGCACGCCAGACTGATTTCGAGTCGTTCGCGCTAAACTGTTTTTCCAACTTTGCTGCATAGATCCTCTTTGCAATGTTAATTTCTTTAGTAAGCTGGTTTCTAGCTCGATTATACAGGGCCCTGTCCCCGCTCTGATATGCATCTTCCTTAGCTTGGCGAAGCTGCTTAAGTTTAGCAGTGAACCACGGCTTGTTGTTGTTGAATGTCCGAAATGATTTTGTTGGTACACAAACCTCTTCACAGAAACTGATATAGGATGTGACAGTGTCCGTATATTCATCCAGGCTGCCAGCTGAATTTTCAAAGACACTCCAGTCTGTGCAGTCTAAACAGCTTTGAAGTTCCATCTTTGCTTCATTGGTCCACTTTTTGACTGTTTTCACTGTAGGCTTCGCACATTTAAGTTCTTGCTTGTACGTCGGTATTAAGTGAATTAAGCAGTGCTCAGACGAGCCCAGGGCTGCACGAGGTATAGCACGGTATGCGTTTTTTACCGTAGTGTAGCAGTGGTCTAAAGTATTATTTTCCCTGGTAGGACAGTCGATGTGCTGCTTGTATTTAGGGAGTTCGTGGTTGAGTTTAGCTTTGTTAAAGTCCCCGAGAATAATGAGGGGTGAGTCAGGGTGTTTTTTTTCAATTTCGTTGACTTGTTCGGCGAGCGTTAGCAATGCGGCGCTCGTGTTAGCTTGCGGTGTGATATAGACTCCAGCCAGTATAAACGATGCAAACTCACGTGGCGCGTAAAATGGTTTACAGTTCAGAAACAGCGACTCCAAATGCGGGCTGCAGTGTGTGCTGAGCACCGTGTCGTCCGTACACCATTTTTCGTTTATATGGAGGCATATCCCGCCGCCCTTCGTTTTTCCCGATGATTCCATGTCGCGGTCCGCTCGATGAATGTTGAAGCCGGGAAGCGTGACGGCGCCATCGGGTACAGCGTCGCAAAGCCAGGTCTCCGTGAAGCACATGGCCGCGGAACGTCCGAAGTCTTTACTGGTCTTTAACAGAAGATGAAGCTCGTCCATTTTGTTGGGTAGGGAGCGTACATTCGCGAGGTGGATCGACGGGAAGGCCAATCTGTGTCCTCTCTTGCGGAGTTTCACCTGAATTCCGGCTCGTTTTCCTCTGTGGCGCCGCTTCCGCATCCATGCGCCGAAAACCGCGGACGCCGCTCCGGTGAGTAACTCGGGGAAAAAACTGAGCGGATTTTCGAAAGTTGGTGACAGAAAGTCCGGAGTAGCCTCCTTGATGGTTAGCAGGTCTCCCCTTGTGTAAGTGAGTCGTGTAAGGTCTCCAAAGACGGACGAAAAACACAAAAACAAAGACAATACTAGAGAGCGCGTTACCGAGGCGGCCACACTGGTAGGCGCCATCTCAACTTGTTTACTCAACTTGCCTACAAGACACAAAAAGGGCAAAAATCTGGCTCGAAATTTTCCAAACAAGTCGTGTAGGTTGTGGAACACTGTTACACTTTGATCATGCAACAATGGCCACAAGCCTTTCAGATCTTCTGAAATTTGGCCTACAACCCTCAATCCACATCATCATGAGGGGATGCCATCAGACTACACCTTATTGGATATTATAAAAAAAAGATATGTAACGTCAGACAGTGCTCATCAGAAAAACCCAGGAATAATATGAAAATTAGAATGTATTTCATAAAACAAGTGAGAGAGAAGTGAACCCACCTGCA
>NW_026904886.1:0-3872 GCF_024500275.1 Phycodurus eques | reverse complement strand
GAGTGCGCTGCATTTTGGGATCTTTTGGCTTGCATGGAGCTCGTCTCATCTGAGTCCCAGAAGGGAGCTCTGATTTCCCGCATGGACCTCTGGCATTACGCTCTGACTTCCAGCATGGAGCTCGTCTCATCTGAGTCCCAGAAGGGAGCTCTGATTTCCCGCATGGACCTCGGGCATTAAGCATGGGGCTTTGACTTCCAGCATGGAGCTCGTCTCATCTGAGTCCCAGAAGGAGCTCTGATTTCCCGCATGGACCTCGGGCATTAAGCATGGGGCTTTGACTTCCAGCATGGAGCTCGTCTCATCTGAGTCCCAGAAGGGAGCTCTGATTTCCCGCATGGACCTCGGGCATTAAGGCTACTTTGTTACATTTTGGGATGAATGCTGGGCTTTTGCTGAGACTGTGCAAGATGCTTTGCGTGAGCTCCGGATAGGCGACTTTGTGACATTTTGGGATGCGTGCTTGGTACTTTGTCTGGGACTGAGTGCCGCTGCATTTTGGGATCCATGCGGGTCCGTTTTGGGACTGAGTGCCGCTGCATTTTGGAATACATGATGGTCCGTTTTGGGGTCCAGGCTGGGACTTAGTGCCGCTGCATTTTGGGATCTTTGGCTTGCATGGAGCTCGTCTCATCTGAGTCCCAGAAGGGAGCTCTGATTTCCCGCAATGGACCCTCTGGCATTACGCTCTGACTTCCAGCATGGAGCTCGTCTCATCTGAGTCCTGGAAGGGAGCTCTGATTTCCCGCATGGACCTCTGGCATTAAGCTCTGACTTCCAGCATGGAGCTCGTCTCATCTGAGTCCCAGAAGGGAGCTCTGACTTCCCGCATGGACCTCGGGCATTAAGCATGGAGCTCTGACTTCCAGCATGGAGCTCGTCTCATCTGAGTCCCGGAAGGGAGCTCTGATTTCCCGCATGGACCTCGGGCATTAAGCATGGGGCTTTGACTTCCAGCATGGAGCTCGTCTCATCTGAGTCCCAGAAGGGAGCTCTGACTTCCCGCATGGACCTCGGGCATTAAGCTCTGACTTCCAGCATGGAGCTCGTCTCATCTGAGTCCCAGAAGGGAGCTCTTATTTCCCGCATGGACCTCTGGCATTAAGCTCTGACTTCCAGCATGGAGCTCGTCTCATCTGAGACCCGGAAGGGAGCTCTTATTTCCCGCATGGACCTCGGGCATTAAGCATGGAGCGCTGACTTCCAGCATGGAGCTCGTCTCATCTGAGACCCGGAAGGGAGCTCTGATTTCCCGCATGGACCTCGGGCATTAAGGCTACTTTGTTACATTTTGGGATGAATGCTGGGCTTTGCTGAGACTGTGCAAGATGCTTTGCTGTGAGCTCCGGATAGGCGACTTTGTGACATTTTGGGATGCGTGCTGGTACTTTGCTGGGCCTGAGTGCCGCTGCATTTTGGGATCCATGCGGGTCCGTTTTGGGACTGAGTGCCGCTGCATTTTGGAATACATGATGGTCCGTTTTGGGGTCCAGGCTGGGACTTAGTGCCGCTGCATTTTGGGATCTTTGGCTTGCATGGAGCTCGTCTCATCTGAGTCCCAGAAGGGAGCTCTGATTTCCCGCATGGACCTCGGGCATTAGGCATGGGGCTCTCACTTCCAGCATGGAGCTCGTCTCATCTGAGTCCCGGAAGGGAGCTCTGATTTCCCGCATGGACCTCGGGCATTAAGCATGGGGCTCTGACTTCCAGCATGGAGCTCGTCTCATCTGAGTCCCAGAAGGGAGCTCTTATTTCCCGCATGGACCTCTGGCATTAAGCTCTGACTTCCAGCATGGAGCTCGTCTCATCTGAGTCCCAGAAGGGAGCTCTTATTTCCCGCATGGACCTCGGGCATTAAGCATGGAGCGCTGACTTCCAGCATGGAGCTCGTCTCATCTGAGTCCCAGAAGGGAGCTCTGATTTCCCGCATGGACCTCTGGCATTACGCTCTGACTTCCAGCATGGAGCTCGTCTCATCTGAGTCCCAGAAGGGAGCTCTGATTTCCCGCATGGACCTCGGGCATTAGGCATGGGGCTCTCACTTCCAGCATGGAGCTCGTCTCATCTGAGTCCCAGAAGGGAGCTCTGACTTCCCGCATGGACCTCGGGCATTAAGCATGGAGCTCTGACTTCCAGCATGGAGCTCGTCTCATCTGAGTCCCGGAAGGGAGCTCTGATTTCCCGCATGGACCTCGGGCATTAAGCATGGGGCTTTGACTTCCAGCATGGAGCTCGTCTCATCTGAGTCCCAGAAGGGAGCTCTGACTTCCCGCATGGACCTCGGGCATTAAGCTCTGACTTCCAGCATGGAGCTCGTCTCATCTGAGTCCCAGAAGGGAGCTCTTATTTCCCGCATGGACCTCTGGCATTAAGCTCTGACTTCCAGCATGGAGCTCGTCTCATCTGAGACCCGGAAGGGAGCTCTTATTTCCCGCATGGACCTCGGGCATTAAGCATGGAGCGCTGACTTCCAGCATGGAGCTCGTCTCATCTGAGACCCGGAAGGGAGCTCTGATTTCCCGCATGGACCTCGGGCATTAAGGCTACTTTGTTACATTTTGGGATGAATGCTGGGCTTTGCTGAGACTGTGCAAGATGCTTTGCGTGAGCTCCGGATAGGCGACTTTGTGACATTTTGGGATGCGTGCTGGTACTTTGCTGGGCCTGAGTGCCGCTGCATTTTGGGATCCATGCGGGTCCGTTTTGGGACTGAGTGCCGCTGCATTTTGGAATACATGATGGTCCGTTTTTGGGGTCCAGGCTGGGACTTAGTGCCGCTGCATTTTGGGATCTTTGGCTTGCATGGAGCTCGTCTCATCTGAGTCCCAGAAGGGAGCTCTGATTTCCCGCATGGACCTCGGGCATTAGGCATGGGGCTCTCACTTCCAGCATGGAGCTCGTCTCATCTGAGTCCGGAAGGGAGCTCTTATTTCCCGCATGGACCTCGGGCATTAAGCTCTGACTTCCAGCATGGAGCTGTCTCATCTGAGTCCCGAAGGGAGCTCTGATTTCCCGCATGGACCTCGGGCATTAAGCATGGGGCTTGACTTCCAGCATGGAGCTCGTCTCATCTGAGTCCCAGAAGGGAGCTCTGATTTCCCGCATGGACCTCTGGGCATTAGCTCTGACTTCCAGCATGGAGCTCGTCTCATCTGAGTCCCAGAAGGGAGCTCTGATTTCCCGCATGGACCTCGGGCATTAAGCATGGGGCTCTGACTTCCAGCATGGAGCTCGTCTCATCTGAGTCCCAGAAGGGAGCTCTGATTTCCCGCATGGACCTCTGGGCATTACAGCTCTGACTTCCAGCATGGAGCTCGTCTCATCTGAGTCCCAGAAGGGAGCTCTGATTTCCCGCATGGACCTCGGGCATTAGCGCTCTGACTTCCCAGCATGGAGCTCGTCTCATCTGAGTCCAGAAGGGAGCTCTGATTTCCCGCATGGACCTCTGGCATTACATGCTCTGACTTCCAGCATGGAGCTCGTCTCATTCTGAGTCCCGGAAGGGAGCTCTGATTTCCCGCATGGACCTCGGGCATTTAAGGCATGGGGCTTTGACTTCCAGCATGGAGCTCGTCTCATCTGAGTCCCAGAAGGGAGCTCTGATTTCCCGCATGACCTCGGGCATTAAGCATGGGGCTTGACTTCCAGCATGGAGCTCGTCTCATCTGAGTCCCAGAAGGGAGCTCTTATTTCCCGCATGGACCTCGGGCATTAAGCATGGAGCTCTGACTTCCAGCATGGAGCTCGTCTCATCTGAGTCCCAGAAGGGGAAGCTCTGATTTCCCGCATGACCTCTGGGCATTAAGCATGGAGCTCTGACTTCCAGCATGGAGCTCGTCTCATCTGAGTCCCAGAAGGGAGCTCTGATTTCC
>NW_026904885.1:0-3909 GCF_024500275.1 Phycodurus eques | reverse complement strand
AAAAAACGATCGGTGGGAATCCAGCTTTCAGGGGAGGCCCTCCCCCGAGTCTCTCGGACAGCTGTGGGGCCGAACGGCGAGCGTCAAAGCACTCGGTTTCTCGCCAGTATTAGGCCTTAATGACTAAATTGTAACATGACGACCTATGTGACTTTGGCAGGACTTTTTAGCGCCTAATTTGAGCTAGTGGGCTAAGATTTGAAAACAACGATCGGTGGGAATCCAGCTTTCAGGGAGGCGAGGCTCTGGACGGCTGTGGGGGCCGAGCGGCGAGCGTGAAAGCACTCAGTTTCGGTCCAGTAGTAGGCCTTTATTGACTAAATTGTAACATGACGACCTATGTGACTTTGGCAGGACTTTTTAGCGCCTACTTTTGAACTAGTGGGCTAAGATTTGAAACAAACGATCGGTGGGAATCCAGCTTTCAGGGGAGGCCTCCCCCGAGTCTCTGGACGGCTGTGGGGCCGAGCGAGCGAGCGTTTAACCACTCAGTTTCGCTCGAGTGCCATGACGACCGATTTGACTTCGGCACGACTTTCGGTCGCTTAATTTCAGACTTGCGGCTAGGAATTCACACAGACAAGCCTTGGGAATCCAGCTTTCAAGGGAGGCCTCTTCAAGCCTCTCGGAGAGCTCGTGGTGTCCGAGCGGCGAGCGTAAAGCATTCAGTTTCGTTCCAGTAGTAGGCCTTTTTGACTAAATTGTAACATGACGACCTATGTGAGTTGGCAGGCCCTTTTTAGCGCTGACGTTTGAGATCATGGGCTAAGATATAAACAAGTGATCGGTGGGAATCCAGCTTCAGGGAGGCCTCTTCCAAGCCTCTCAGAGGTCGTGGGGCCGAACGGCAAACGTCAAAGCACTCTGTTTCTCTCCAGTAGTAGGCCTTATGACTAAATTGTGACATGACGACCTATGTGTTTATGGCAGGACTTTTTTGCGCCTCTTTTCAGCTCTGGGCTAAGATTTGAAACAAACGATCGCTTGGAATCCATCTTTCACAGGAGGCCTCCCCGAGTCTCTGGACTGCTGTGGGGCGAACGGCGAGCATCAAAGCACTCGGTTCTCTCCAGTAGTAGGCTTTTATTGACTAAATTGCAACGTGACGACCTATGTGAATTTGGCAGGACTTTTAGCGCCTACTTTTCAGCTAGTGGGCTAACATTTGAAACAAATGATCGGTGGGAATCCCGCTTTCAGGGGAGGCCTCCCCCGAGTCTCTGGACGGCTGTGGGGCCGAGCAGCGAGCGTTAAAGCACTCAGTTTCGCTCGAGTACCATGACGACGATTTGACTTCGGCACGACTTTAGGTCGCTTAATTTCTGCCAAGCGGGCTAGGAATCACACAGACAAGCCTTGGGAATCCAGCTTTCAGGGGAGGCCTCTTCCAGCTTCTCGGAGGTCGTGGGGCCGAACAGCGAGCGTCAAAGCACTCGGTTTCGCTCCAGTAGTAGGCCTTTATTGACTAATTGTAACATGACGACCTATGTGATTTTGGCAGGACCTTTTAGCGCCTACTTTCAGTACTGGGCTAAGATTTGAAACAAACGATCGGTGGGAATCCAGCTTCAGGGGAGGCCTCTTCCAAGCCTCTCAGAGGTCGGGGCCGAACGGCGAGCGTCAAAGCACTCGGTTCGCTCCAGTAGTAGGCCTTTATTGACTAAATTGTAACATGACAACCTATGTGACTTTGGCAGGACTTTTTTGCGCCTTCTTTTCAGCTTCTGGGCTAAGATTTGAAACAAACGATCGCTTGGAATCCATCTTTCACAGGAGGCCTCCCCCGAGTCTCTGGACTGCTGTGGGGCCGAACGGCGAGCGTCAAAGCACTCGGTTTCTCTCCAGTAGTAGGCTTTTATTGACTAAATTGCAACGTGACGACCTATGTGAATTTGGCAGGACTTTTTAGCGCTACTTTTCAGCTAGTGGGCTAACATTTGAAACAAATGATCGGTGGGAATCCCGCTTTCAGGGGAGGCCTCCCCCGAGTCTCTGGACGGCTGTGGGGCCGAGCAGCGAGCGTTAAAGCACTCAGTTTCGCTCGAGTACATGACGACCGATTGACTTCGGCACGACTTTAGGTCGCTTAATTTCTGCCAAGCGGGCTAGGAATTCACACAGACAAGCCTTGGGAATCCAGCTTTCAGGGGAGGCTCTTCCAAGCTTCTCGGAGGTCGTGGGGCCGAACAGCGAGCGTCAAAGCACTCGGTTTCGCTCCAGTAGTAGGCCTTTATTGACTAAATGTAACATGACGACCTATGTGATTTTGGCAGGACCTTTTAGCGCCTACTTTTCAGCTACTGGGCTAAGATTTGAAACAAAACGATCGGTGGGAATCCAGCTTTCAGGGGAGGCCTCTTCCAAGCTCTCAGAGGTCGGGGGCCCGAACGGCGAGCGTCTCAAAGCACTCGGTTTCGCTCCAGTAGTAGGCCTTATTGACTAAATTGTAACATGACAACCTATGTGACTTTGGCAGGACTTTTTAGCGCTTACTTTTGACCTAGTGCGCTAAGATTTGAAACAAACGATCGGTGGGAATCCAGCTTTCAGGGGAGGCCTCCCCCGAATCTCGGACAGCTGTGGACCGAACGGCGAGCGTCAAAGCACTCGGTTCTCTCCAGTAGTAGGCCTTATTGACTAAATTGTAACGTGACGCCTATGTGATTTTGGCAGGACTTTTAGCGCTACTTTGAGCTAGGGGCTAAGATTTGAAAACAAACGATCGGTGGGAATCCAGTTTCAGGGGAGGCCTCCCCCGAGCTCTCGGGGCGGCTGTGGGGCGAGCGGCGAGCGTTAAAGCACTCAGTTTCGGCCCGAGTACCATGACTGACGATTGACTTCGGCACGACTTTAGGTCGCTTAATTAAGCTAGCGGGCTAGGAATTCACACAGACAATCCTGGGAATCCAGCTTTCAGGGGAGGCCACTTCCAAGCCTCTCAGAGGTCGTGGGGCCTAACGTCGAGCGTCAAAGCACTCGGTTTCGCTCCAGTAGTAGGCCTTTATTGACTAAATGTAACATGACAACCTATGTGACTTTGGCAGGACTTTTTGGCGCCTACTGTTCAGCTACTGGGCTAAGATTTGAAACAAACGATCGGTGGGAATCCAGCTTTCAGGGAGGCCTCCCCCGAATCTCTGGACAGCTGTGGGATCCGAACGGCGAGCGTCAAAGCACTCGGTTTCTCTCCAGTAGTAGGCCTTATTGACTAAATTGTAACGTGACGTCCTATGTGATTTGGCAGGACTTTTTAGCGCCTACGTTTGAGCTAGTGGGCTAAGATTTGAAACAAACGATCGGTGGGAATCCAGGCTTTCAGGGGAGGCCTCCCCCGAGTCTCTGGCGGCTGTGGGGCCGAGCGGCGAGCGTTAAAGCACTCAGTTTCGCCGAGTACCATGACGACGATTTGACTTCGGCACGACTTTAGGTCGCTTAATTAAGCTAGCGGGCTAGGAATTCACACAGACAATCTTGTGGAATCCAGCTTTCAGGGGAGGCCACTTCCAAGCCTCTCAGAGGTCGTGGGGCTAACGGCGAGCGTCAAAGCACTCGGTTTCGCTCCAGTAGTAGGCCTTTATTGACTAAATTGTACATGACGACCTATTTGACTTGGCAGGACTTTTTGCGCCTACTGTTCAGCTACTGGGCTAAGATTTGAAAACAAACAATCGGTGGGAATCCAGCTTTCAGGGGAGGCCTCGTCCAAGCCTCTCAGAGCTCGTGGGGCCGAACGGCGAGCGTCAAAGCACTCGGTTTCGCTCCAGTAGTAGGCCTTTATTGACTAAATTGTAACATGACGACCTATGTGACTTTGGCAGGACTTTTTAGGGCTTACTTTTGAGCTAGTGGGCTAAGATTTAAAACAAACGATCCGGTGGGAATCCAGCTTCAGGAGCCTTTCCAAGCCTC
>NW_026904884.1:0-3925 GCF_024500275.1 Phycodurus eques | reverse complement strand
GCCGACAGCACTGACGCAGACAACGATACACTCTCGGAGGCGATCTTGCGATCATATGCTCAGGTAGTCTGGCAAAGGGCTTTAAGGTTCCTCATCAAGCGGTGCCCGTTTGAGTCACTGAGCACAAGTGGCAATGGTTTTACCACACCCAGTTCCCCGCGCCATGTACTGTTCAGTCTGCCCCAGCCTCTGAGAAGCCTGAAGCTGGATCGACCGGTGCTCGTGCCTGTCTTGAGCGAGCGCGACACGATCTCACATCTAGAGAAGCAGATATCAGTGTCCGAGGTCAATATGCTCTTCAAGGTGAGGTTTTAAACTGATTCAGCATGAGTCCCGTGACTTTGGTCTGTGTGAGCTGCCTGTTAAATGTCTATGGGACCATATTGAGATTTGGCCCAACACTGTTGTCATCAGTCCATGTAAATGCTACATCAGTTTTCTGCCTGTGTGGTGAATGTCAGCTGCCTTTTCTAGCCTCAGAACACATTTTTCCAAGCCTACAGCAGAGCTGCAGTGTTGTTGCTCTCATAGATTGAAGCTTTGCTTCGGCTAACTGGCACTGCCCCAAACCAAACTCCTACCATGTACAAGTGACAGTTACTAGCTATTTAGTGACTCCAACTAAGGATCTGACTGGTTAAAATGTATGATTTGTGCTTTATCTGCACAGCCTGTTTCGCACAATGGATTCATTCAACTTAAAACTGTAGTCTCATTTGCACATGCTGCACTCGTGTGGGATTTGTTAGACAGGAAAGCTGGCCCACCCAAAACTATTTAAACGTGGTTGTACGTAGACGGTGTTAAATGGTATATTATCTGTTTGGCTCACAGCAGCAGAATGATTCTTTACAACTCTGATTCTCCTCCTCCAGTACAGAGAGCTGTGCTCTCTTTCACTCACTGGCCTCAGGAGTCCTGTTCAGTGCTCATGCAATCAATGGTGACATGATGTAACACTCTGGGCCAATTCAGGTATTTTGCGCTTAATATTGCCAGTCTTGCTCGATGACCGCAAATGCTGAACATTTACATTCAACAGAATGGCATCCTGCACTACTGTGCTTCAAGTTCTGGCACCTCAAATCTTCTGGGCTCCATCCGCATGTGCCCCAAGAGCCCGCGCCACCATGCTCCAGGCCTGGCGCAGCCGCCTTGAGGTCTCTTGGAGAGACCGCCGCTGTTGTTTTCACACCCTGGACTGCTTTGACGGAGAGGGCTTCCAGCTGAAGCCAGAGGTCCAGGAGAAGCACGCCGGCAAGAAGTTTGGGCTCACTGTGGGCACCCACATGGGACTGGCTGTACCACCTGACAACCAGATGAGGGCTGGTGTCTGAAGATTTATCAACCTGACTTTATACAAACGCCCTCAAAAACAGACTTGACATTTTGTATTGATTTCATAAATTGTAATATATTTGTGCCTACACATCTGTGTAGGAAAAATGTAAGCTTGGCCTGTGCAATAAAAGAGATGTCTAAAAAATTTTTGGGAAGAGAATTTATTGAATCAAGTGGCTTCAAAATTCACAACTTCTCCCTTGCCTTTTGGAAACTTGGGCTGAATATGCTGGTCTTTTTAATGATTTGAGAGCTATTTGTTTTTTCTTGGGAAAAATTAGAGCTTGGTGTAAGAGTTTGAGGAACTCATTCAAAAAGTATTGCATTTGCCGCATAGGACTCGACGAGTGAACATGAACATATTGTGCAGTGGGTGTGGTTGCGAGGAGCACTTGACAATCTCTGTTGCACTACAATAGTCTCAGTGGCTGCGTTACCTGAGTGTTACAATATTAGATGATGATGCAGAGAACTGGAAGTCTGATAAAAAGCATCTTTGAATTTAGCTGTCAGAGTCTTTTTCATAGTGTGTGCAACAAGTACTGTGTGGACAATTGATCAGTTGGTATGTATGCATTCAGAAGTGGAGAGGTCCAGTATTTGTTAGTGCCTTTTAGGTTCATCCTAAATTTTCACATGCCACAAGCCCCAATTTTCCTATCCTTTTTGGAGTAGTGAGATCTATGCATTATGAGGTAAAGTAATAGCCATTCAAGAGGCCTAGGGAAGTAATTTGGGTTAGTGGAGTCATTTGTGGGCTTGCTCAGACGTTTAGTGCTTTCTTTTTTGGATATCACTTAAAATATATACATGGATCTGCTTCAATGAATTGTGTGATTTTTACGCCAGGATGGTGTTGATCTGGTGCCGAATTTATTTAGTTTTTCAAAATTGGCAATGTTCCTTATCGCAGTATCAATGTGTTTGCCAACTAGCACTGTGCATGGCAATAGGGATACAGGGGCATTGGGCCATATAATAAATGGTAATGCGGTATAATAAAATAGTGAATAGCTCTGATTTACCCTTAAATAAGAGACTGGACACGTGCGACCCTGAGCACGGGACTTGGAGCTTCTGCCCCTCTACAGCGGTTCAAATACAGTTTATAAAAGAATTTTTTTATTTTTAAAGATTTTAAACATGGATGACGCAGGAAACGTGGCCACCCCGAGAATTAGTTGACGTGCGCAAAAATGCTATTGTTTTAAAATTTAAAAAATGGATACTTGAGGAAACTGAGATTTGAGAAGGTCCAAATATTGATCGTTCTATGGAATGCAAACTCGTTCTTTCTGTCATCGAACTATGCTGGTGTGCATCTGATTGGCGATTGGTGTATTTCTGATTGCCAGCACCTGAGAACACAATGATCACCGGTATAAAAAACCTTCACAGCTTGTGTGGTCCACCTCAGCAGTTCTTCACCCTCACTGTGTGTGTGGTGGCAGCAGCTGATTTGGAAATGGGTACGGTTTGGTTCCGCTTGAGTGTTTGGTTGCTTTTCATGATCTCAATGAGAAGCTACATCTGATTGCTTATGGTGTAATGTT
The DNA here is from genome assembly GCF_024500275.1 of Phycodurus eques. Taxonomy (NCBI): domain Eukaryota; kingdom Metazoa; phylum Chordata; class Actinopteri; order Syngnathiformes; family Syngnathidae; genus Phycodurus; species Phycodurus eques. The sequence goes on along the minus strand of NW_026904884.1, from coordinate 1,031 downwards.
TCTGCTCTCTTTTGTAAATCTAGCTTTGGCAGAAAAGAAGGCGCGCTGATGTGTATGCCCACCAGAGCCCCGCCTTTTTCAACGCTGCTGCCAAGACCTTGCGTGGATGTTACTCACTGACGGCTGCACGGTGACTCTGTGTCCGACCTCGGCTAGGTGGAGCGAAGATGAAGTTTACAAGGACCACCGCTACTAAAGCTGAGGCCATCATATACTGAGGGTAGGAAGCTGTCTGTTCTAGTGTTAGTGTGGTGCTTTTATCGTAAACCAAAACTGTAGGTCTGAAACCAACCACTTCAACTATAAACTTGTGATGTGCGAGAGTGGACCTGAAATCACCGGTATTTTACTTTAAAAAATAGATTTCTGACAAAAGTAGACCTTATGCAACCAGACAACTAAATTTACACGACTGCAGGACAATTGTGCCAAGTACAGCGCAACTCTTTAGTTTGTGTGCGAAATTTAGTATCTAATCTCACACGCCCCTAAATTGGTTGGACTGACAGGACAGTATTTCACACTTCTAAGCATTGTGATAACTCAGACCAATGTCCTCCTGAAGTGACACAGGTACCCATCTAGCAGATGTACTGATACAGACTGGTGGAAGTAATCTGCCACCTCCTAACTTAAATAGAAAATGCCCGTTGTACCCACTAGCATGTTTTGGTTACACACGACTAGGGGCTGGCTGCACAAGAGTGCTTTTGAATGTTAACATTTAATTTGTAATATTGCAAAGTCTTCATTTCCTTTATACACAGGTTAGCATATGAATCCCCCCCCCCACCAAAAGGCAATGAAGGGGGCATATTCAGGGTTGCACTTGCTGCAATCACTAATTTGAAATAATGAAATCACAATTTGAAATAAATGAAATCACAATTTGGGTAAGCGGCCACCTGGTGAGGCACTCTCCCCATTTGCCCCAATATGTGGTCTCCAACTTGTCCTCAGGTGAAGTCAAGCAGGCTGAGCACTTCCGTTATGCCAAGGAGACCAAGTGGCGTGGAGGAAGGGAAACTGTC
>NW_026904883.1:0-3936 GCF_024500275.1 Phycodurus eques | reverse complement strand
TTTACTGGGAAAGCATCCTTTGTGACGTTATGAGTCAAAATAAAAAAAAGTGTACAGCAGGAGCTGGGAAGCATTTTTAAGCAATAAAAACTGCAAATGTGTGTAAAACTCCAACCAAAGCTTTGGGATTCAAACCACTGCCTGTAACTAGTATCAAGGGGAGAGTTCTTCTCTAAAATGCAAGAGAATTTACTGGGAAAGCATCGTTTGTGAAGTTATGAGTTACAAAAAAAAAGTGTACAGCAGAGGGAGCTGGGAAGCATTTTTAAGCAATGAAAACTGCAAATGTGTGTAAAACTATAACCAAAGCTTTGGGATTCAAACCACTGCCTGTAACTCGTATAAAGGGGAGAGTTTTACTCTAAAAATGCAAGAGAATTTACTTGGAAAAGCATCCTTTGTGAAGTTAAGAGTCAAAATAAAAAAAGTGTACAGCAGGAACTGGGAAGCATTTTTAAGCAATAAAAGAGCAAATATGTGTAAAAACTCAACCAAAGCTTTGGGATTTAAACCATTGCCTGTAACTAGTATCAAGGGGAGAGTTATTCTCTAAATAGCAAGAGACTTTACTGGGAAAGCATCTTTTGTGAATTTATAAGTGAAAATAAAAAAAGTGTAAGCAGGCGCTGGGAAGCATTTTTAAGCAATAAAAACTGCAAATGTGTGTAAAACTCCAACCAAAGCTTTGGGATTCAAACCACTGCCTGTAACTAGTATCAAGGGGAGAGTTCTTCTCTAAAATGCAAGAGAATTTACTGGGAAAGCATCGTTTGTGAAGTTATGAGTTACAAAAAAAAAGTGTACAGCAGAGGGAGCTGGGAAGCATTTTTAAGCAATAAAAACTGCAAATGTGTGTAAAACTATAACCAAAGCTTTGGGATTCAAACCACTGCCTGTAACAAGTATAAAAGTGAGAGTTTTATTCTAAAATGCAAGAGAATTTACTTGGAAAGCATCCTTTGTGAAGTTATGAGTTACAAATAAAAAAAGTATACAGCAAGGCGCTGGGAAGCATTTTTAAGCAATAAAAACTGCAAATGTGTGTAAAACTCCAACCAAAGCTTTGGGATTCAAACCACTGCCTGTAACTAGTATAAAGGGTAGAGTTTTACTCTAAAAAGCAAGAGAATTTACTGGGAAAGCATCCTTTGTGAAGTTATGAGTTACAACAAAAAAAGTGTACAGCAGAGGGAGGTGGGGAGCATTTTTAAGTAATAAAAACAGCAAATGTGTGTAAAACTCCAACCAAAGCTTTGGGATTCAAACCACTGCCTGTAACTAGTATAACGGGTAGAGTTATACTCTAAAAAACAAGAGACTTTACTGGGAAAGCATCCTTTGTGAAGTTATGAGTCAAAATAAAAAAAGCGTACAGCAGGCACTGGGAAGCATTTTTCAGCGATACAAACTGCAAATGTGTGTAGAACTCCAACCAAAGCTTTGGGATTCAAACCACTGCCTGTAACTAGTATAAACGGGAGAGTTCTACTCAAAAAAGCAAGAGAATTTACTGGGAAAGCATCATTTGTGAAGTTATGAGTCAAAATAAAAAAAGTGTACAGCAGGCGCTGGGAAGCATTTTTAAGCAATAATAACTGCAAATGTTTGTAAAACTCCAACCAAAGCTTTGGGAATCAAACCACTGCCTGTAACTAGTATAAAGGGGAGAGTTTTACTCGAAAAATCAAGAGACTTTACTGGGAAAGCATCCTTTGTGAAGTTATAAGTGAAAATAAAAAAAGTGTACAGCAGAGGGAGCTGGGAAGCATTTTTAAGCAATAAAAACTGCAAATGTGTGTAAAACTATAGCCAAAGCTTTGGGATTCAAACCACTGCCTGTAACTCGTATAAAGGGGAGAGTTTTACTCTAAAATGCAAGAGAATTTACTTGGAAAGCATCCTTTGTGAAGTTATGAGTCAAAATAAAAAAAAGTGTACAGCAGGAGCTGGGAAGCATTTTTAAGCAATAAAGAGAGCAAATATGTGTAAAACTCCAACCAAAGCTTTGGGATTTAAACCACTGCCTGTAACTAGTATAAAGGGGAGAGTTCTACTCGAAAAGGCAAGAGAATTTACTGGGAAAGCATCCTTTGTGAAGTTATGAGTTAAAATAAAAAAAGTGTACAGCAGGTGCTGGGAAGCATTTTTAAGCAATAAAAACTGCAGATGTGTGTAAAACTCCAACCAAAGCTTTGGGATTCAAACCACTGCCTGTAACTAGTATAAAGGGGAGAGTTTTACTCTAAAATGCAAGAGAATTTACTGGGAAAGCATCGTTTGTGAATTTAAAAGTGAAAATAAAAAAGTGTACTGGGGGCGCTGCGAAGCATTTTTAAGCAATAAAAACAGCAAATGTGTGTCAAACTCCAACCATAGCTTTGGGATTCAAACCACTGCCTGTAACTAGTATAAAGGGGAGAGTTCTACTCGAAAAGGCAAGAGAATTTACTGGGAAAGCATCCTTTGTGAAGTTATGAGTTAAAATAAAAAAAGTGTACAGCAGATGCTGGGAAGCATTTTTAAGCAATAAAAACTGCAGATGTGTGTAAAACTCCAACTAAAGCTTTGGGATTCAAACCACTGCCTGTAACTAGTATAAAGGGGATAGTTTTACTCTAAAATGCAAGAGAATTTACTTGGAAAGCATCCTTTGTGAAGTTATGAGTCAAAATGAAAAAGTTTCAGCAATAAAAGCTGCAAATGTTTGTAAAACTACAACCAAAGCTTTGGGATTCAAACCAATGCCTGTAACTAGTATAAAGGGGAGGGTTTTATTCTAAAAAGCAAGAGAATTTACTCGGAAACCATCCTTTGTGAAGTTATGAGTTACAATAAAAAAAGTGTACAGCAGAGGGAGCTGGGAAGCATTTTTAAGCAATAAAAACTGCAAATGTGTGTAAAACTCCAACCAAAGCTTTGGGATTCAAACCACTGCCTGTAACTAGTATAAAGGGGAGAGTTTTACTCTAAAAAGCAAGAGAATTTACTGGGAAAGCATCCTTTGGGAAGTTATGAGTCAAAATAAAAAGAGTGTACAGCAGGCGTTGGGAAGCATTTTTCATCAATAAAAACTGCAAATGTGTGTAAAACTCCAACCAAAGCTTTGGGATTCAAACAACTGCCTGTAACTAGTATAAAGGGGAGAGTTTTACTCTAAAAAGCAAGAGAATTTACTGGGAAAGCATCCTTTGTGAAGTTATGAGTTACAACAAAAAAAGTGTACAGCAGAGGGAGGTGGGGAGCATTTTTAAGTAATAAAAACAGCAAATGTGTGTAAAACTCCAACCAAAGCTTTGGGATTCAAACCACTGCCTGTAACTAGTATAACGGGTAGAGTTATACTCTAAAAAACAAGAGACTTTACTGGGAAAGCATCCTTTGTGAAGTTATGAGTCAAAATAAAAAAAGCGTACAGCAGGGGCTGGGAAGCATTTATAAGCAATAATAACTGCAAATGTTTGTAAAACTCCAACCAAAGCTTTGGGAATCAAACCACTGCCTGTAACTAGTATAAAGGGGAGAGTTTTACTCGAAAAATCAAGAGACTTTACTGGGAAAGCATCCTTTGTGAAGTTATAAGTGAAAATAAAAAAAGTGTACAGCAGAGGGAGCTGGGAAGCATTTTTAAGCAATAAAAACTGCAAATGTGTGTAAAACTATAACCAAAGCTTTGGGATTCAAACCACTGCCTGTAACTCGTATAAAGGGGAGAGTTTTACTCTAAAATGCAAGAGAATTTACTTGGAAAGCATCCTTTGTGAAGTTATGAGTCAAAATAAAAAAAAGTGTACAGCAGGAGCTGGGAAGCATTTTTAAGCAATAAAAACTGCAAATGTGTGTAAAACTCCAACCAAAGCTTGGGATTCAAACCACTGCCTGTAACTAGTATCCAAGGGGAGAGTTCTTCTCTAAAATGCAAGAGAATTTACTGGGAAA
>NW_026904882.1:0-3941 GCF_024500275.1 Phycodurus eques | reverse complement strand
CTTCCTTCCTCCTGTTTTGTTGGGGCTGCCACGTGGGAGATAGAACAAGTGGTCAAAAGGGCTCAGAGAACCCAACCGGATCCCAAGACTAGACCTCCAGACCGGCTTTTCGTGCCCAATTTCACATGCTCTGAAGTACTTCAGTGGGCCCACAACACCACTTTCTATTGTCATGAGTTGACTTGAGCTGCTGCTTGGAGGTTCCGCCCCTGTGCTCTCCTCACTTTGAACTTTGTCTTCACTCTTTAAAGGAAGACCAGTCGATGATCTCCTCCTCTTCCTGTCTGATGTGGGGACGCAGTTTTTTCTCCTCTTTTTTCATCGAAATGGGCTCCTCTTCCTTCCTTTGATGTGGTGGACCTCATCGTCCTCCACTTCCTCTTTAATGTGAAGGGGCTCTGGCTCCTGCTGGTCAGGACGAAGATGTTCAGTGATGTCTGTAAAACACAAAAAGACAAACACAAACGGTTTGGAAAATCTGTTCTCATTCTGTGTGACTAATGTGTCTCAGATGCACAGAAATTAGCATGGGCGCATAAAGAACGATCAAGCTGCATTTTCAGACAAGCCTAAACACATAATATACTGAGAGAGAACGAGAGCAATGTCTAACACAACAGACATGCAAACACCAAAGGCATGAAAAAGGTGCCAAAATAAAAACAATAAAAAAAATAAATTGTAGAGGGGGTGTGGGGATGGGGGGCGATCTCATTCCGGCCAACGACAGAGGATTGTTAACCTGACATGCGCAAAAAAATTGTGCAGTGCAGTAAAATGGTTCAATCGATCCACATGGATAAAATTCAAAACATTTGGGGTAAAAAGTAAGATTGTAGGGGTGGGCGAAATGGCACTTTTTTTTTCCTGGTAGTGGCATCTGGTAAAAGCGAAAAATATTCATGAAAACATACACTAGATTACTGATGCATGCAAATAAACTTTTTATATTGTACATATATAAATATCCGTAGTGACTAAAATATTACAAATATCTATTCAAAAACTTACCCTAAAATGTATTTTATTTGATGTGAGACCAAATTAATGCAGGTTGACGCAGAATGTGTTTGTCTATGGAGGCCAAACAAAGTTTGTCTCAGTCGAGTTCCCATACTACATCCACTGCAGATCTACTTCTTTCCAAATTAATACTGCATTGAAGGCTTGACAGTACATCCATCACTACTTTACCACACTAAAACATTATTCATCAAATCTTGGTCCGGGTAAACTTGTCTCGATGCATTTTGAATCTTCCCAAGCTAGTTTAGCCTAGCTTAGTTTGGTAGCCGCACACAAAGAGAGACATTTGTTAGCAAAACATTTTTAAGCAAAGATCAAGTGTGAGGTTAAGGTTTTGTGTGAAATGTGTGCAAGTACGACAGCAAAGTACGTGGAGGGTTAGCTAACTTAACTCACGCTCAGTCACTCCGCACTCAAATTGACTAACTCGAACCAACGTTCCATCTGAAATGTTCCTTTGTCCTTTCATCTTTGCTGATGTCACAACCGCCAATCAACAGGCCCTGCCCTTAACGGCCCACACTCAAGACTTCAGACATTACACTGTACACAACAGAACAAGTAATAAGAGTGGAACTCCTTATAACCTCAGCCGTGAGGCATGCTGGGTCGCTGTCAACTTCGCTGATGTTACAATACGTTGACAAGACGATGGAACATTACTTGGTGTTAGATATATTTTAGTAGTTATCATTTATTTGCTTAGCTTGCATTAGTATTTTGCATTAGTAGCTTGCATTAGTATTTTGCATTAGTAGCTTGCATTAGTATTATGGACAATATTTAGATAGAAAGATGTCTCGCCTTCAAGAAGATGACTCAGCAACATTTGATGGAAGGGCGCCTTGACCAAGGACGTGATCGGATGTGGTCGGGGACGGGACAGGTGTCGTCTGGTCCTATGTTTTGTGTTGTGTCTTAATGCTTAGAACATTATGTCTTGTAGAACCCTCCTATTTTCAAATAAATGTAGGAGCGACGGGGGAGATTGTTTAGAGCGTGTTGAGAGGCTGTAACCTGAACAATCTCCCATGCGCCCTCCTCATGAGTAAAATGACCAACGTCTTCATTCCTTTTGTGTTTATTCATTATAATGTTTGGTGAGATAAATCCAACATTCGCTGAGGTGCAGTAGTTCGTGTAGAGAGAGAAGAGCAGCGGAGAGAGGACACAACCTTGGGGCGCCCCAGTGCTGATGCTGCAGTGTGGATGAGGTGCCCTCCCCCAGCCTGACCTGCTGTGTCCTGCCCGTCAGAAAGCTGTAAATCCACTGGCAGATGGCAGGTGAGACGCTGAGCTGGAGAAGCTTGGTTGAAAGGAGTTCAGGGATGATGGTGTTGAACGCTGAGCTGAAGTCCACGAACAGGATCCTCGCGTAGGTCCCTGCACTGTCGAGGTGTTCTAGGATGAAGTGCAGTCCCATGTTGACTGCATCATCCGCAGACCTGTTCGCTTCGGTAGGCAAACTGCAGGGGGTCCAGCAGGGGACCTGTGACACTCTTGAGGTGGTCCAGCACGAGACGTTCAAAGGACTTCATGACCACAGATGTCAAAGCGACAGGCCTGTAGTCATTCAGACCAGAGATTGCAGGTTTCTTGGGGACTGGAATGATTGTGGACCGTTTGAAACAGGATTGAACTTCGCACATTTCCAAAGATCTGTTGAAGATCTGAGTGAAGACTGGAGCGAGCTGGTCCGCGCGGACTTTGAGGCAGGATGGGGACACATGGTCCGGTCCTGCCGCTTTGTTAATCTTCTGTTGTTTGAAGATGCGTCTCACATCCTGTTCATGGATGGTTAACGCAGAAGTCAGAGGTGTGGTTGTGGTCGCGGGTGCGGCCGGGTGGGTGTGTGGAGTGAAACTGTCCTTTTCAAATCTGCAATAGAAGGTATTCAAGTCGTTGGCTAGTGTGCTATTGTTCTCAGCTTGGGGGGATCGTCGCTTGTAATTAGTCAGCGATTGGAATGCATGCCAGACTGATTTAGAGTCGTTCGCGCTAAACTGTTTTTCCAACTTTGCTGCATAGATCCTCTTTGCAATGTTAATTTCTTTAGTAAGCTGGTTTCTAGCTCGATTATACAGGGCCCTGTCCCCGCTCTGATATGCGTCCTCCTTAGCTTGGCGAAGCTGCTTAAGTTTAGCAGTGAACCACGGCTTGTGGTTGTTGAATGTCCGAAATGATTTTGTTGGTACACAAACCTCTTCACAGAAACTGATATAGGATGTGACAGTGTCCGTATATTCATCCAGGCTGCCAGCTGAATTTTCAAAGACACTCCAGTCTGTGCAGTCTAAACAGCTTTGAAGTTCCATCTTGGCTTCATCGGTCCACTTTTTCACTGTTTTCACTGTAGGCTTCGCGCATTTAAGTTCTTGCCTGTACGTCGGTATTAAGTGAATTAAGCAGTGATCGGACGAGCCCAGGGCTGCACGAGGTATAGCACGGTATGCGTTTTTTACCGTAGTGTAGCAGTGGTCTAAAGTATTATTTTCCCTGGTAGGACAGTCGATGTGCTGCTTGTATTTAGGGAGTTCGTGGTTGAGTTTAGCTTTGTTAAAGTCCCCGAGAATAATGAGGGGTGAGTCCGGGTGTTTTTTTTCAATTTCGTTGACTTGTTCGGCGAGCGTTAGCAATGCGGCGTTCGTGTTAGCTTGCTGTGTAATATAGACTCCAGCCAGTATGAACGATGCAAACTCACGTGGGGAGTAGAATGGTTTACAGTTCAAAAACAGCGACTCCAAATGCGGGCCGCAGTGTGTGCTGAGCACCGTGACGTCCGTACACCATTTTTCGTTGATATGGAGGCATATCCCGCCGCCCTTCGTTTTCCCCGATGATTCCATGTCGCGGTCCGCTCGATGAATGTTGAAGCCGGGAAGCATGACGGCGCCATCGGGTACGGCGTCGCAAAG
>NW_026904881.1:0-3947 GCF_024500275.1 Phycodurus eques | reverse complement strand
CCGAGGTCCATGCGGGAAATAAGAGCTCCCTTCTGGGACTCAGATGAGACGAGCTCCATGCTGGAAGTCAAAGCCCCATGCTTAATGCCCGAGGTCCATGCGGGAAATCAGAGCTCCCTTCTGGGACTCAGATGAGACGAGCTCCATGCTGGAAGTCAAAGCCCCATGCTTAATGCCCGAGGTCCATGCGGGAAATCAGAGCTCCCTTCCGGGACTCAGATGAGACGAGCTCCATGCTGGAAGTCAGAGCTTAATGCCAGAGGTCCATGCGGGAAATCAGAGCTCCCTTCTGGGACTCAGATGAGACGAGCTCCATGCTGGAAGTCAGAGCGTAATGCCAGAGGTCCATGCGGGAAATCAGAGCTCCCTTCCGGGACTCAGATGAGACGAGCTCCATGCTGGAAGTCATAGCTTAATGCCAGAGGTCCATGCGGGAAATCAGAGCTCCCTTCCGGGACTCAGATGAGACGAGCTCCATGCTGGAAGTGAGAGCCCCATGCCTAATGCCCGAGGTCCATGCGGGAAATCAGAGCTCCCTTCTGGGACTCAGATGAGACGAGCTCCATGCTGGAAGTCAGAGCGTAATGCCAGAGGTCCATGCGGGAAATCAGAGCTCCCTTCTGGGACTCAGATGAGACGAGCTCCATGCTGGAAGTCAGCGCTCCATGCTTAATGCCCGAGGTCCATGCGGGAAATAAGAGCTCCCTTCTGGGACTCAGATGAGACGAGCTCCATGCTGGAAGTCAGAGCTTAATGCCCAGAGGTCCATGCGGGAAATCAGAGCTCCCTTCTGGGACTCAGATGAGACGAGCTCCATGCTGGAAGTCAGAGCCCCATGCTTAATGCCCGAGGTCCATGCGGGAAATCAGAGCTCCCTTCCGGGACTCAGATGAGACGAGCTCCATGCTGGAAGTGAGAGCCCCATGCCTAATGCCCGAGGTCCATGCGGGAAATCAGAGCTCCCTTCTGGGACTCAGATGAGACGAGCTCCATGCAAGCCAAAGATCCCAAAATGCAGCGGCACTAAGTCCCAGCCTGGACCCCAAAACGGACCATCATGTATTCCAAAATGCAGCGGCACTCAGTCCCAAAACGGACCCGCATGGATCCCAAAATGCAGCGGCACTCAGGCCCAGCAAAGTACCAGCACGCATCCCAAAATGTCACAAAGTCGCCTATCCGGAGCTCACGCAAAGCATCTTGCACAGTCTCAGCAAAGCCCAGCATTCATCCCAAAATGTAACAAAGTAGCCTTAATGCCCGAGGTCCATGCGGGAAATCAGAGCTCCCTTCCGGGTCTCAGATGAGACGAGCTCCATGCTGGAAGTCAGCGCTCCATGCTTAATGCCCGAGGTCCATGCGGGAAATAAGAGCTCCCTTCCGGGTCTCAGATGAGACGAGCTCCATGCTGGAAGTCAGAGCTTAATGCCAGAGGTCCATGCGGGAAATAAGAGCTCCCTTCTGGGACTCAGATGAGACGAGCTCCATGCTGGAAGTCAGAGCTTAATGCCCGAGGTCCATGCGGGAAGTCAGAGCTCCCTTCTGGGACTCAGATGAGACGAGCTCCATGCTGGAAGTCAAAGCCCCATGCTTAATGCCCGAGGTCCATGCGGGAAATCAGAGCTCCCTTCCGGGACTCAGATGAGACGAGCTCCATGCTGGAAGTCAGAGCTCCATGCTTAATGCCCGAGGTCCATGCGGGAAGTCAGAGCTCCCTTCTGGGACTCAGATGAGACGAGCTCCATGCTGGAAGTCAGAGCTTAATGCCAGAGGTCCATGCGGGAAATCAGAGCTCCCTTCCAGGACTCAGATGAGACGAGCTCCATGCTGGAAGTCAGAGCGTAATGCCAGAGGTCCATGCGGGAAATCAGAGCTCCCTTCTGGGACTCAGATGAGACGAGCTCCATGCAAGCCAAAGATCCCAAAATGCAGCGGCACTAAGTCCCAGCCTGGACCCCAAAACGGACCATCATGTATTCCAAAATGCAGCGGCACTCAGTCCCAAAACGGACCCGCATGGATCCCAAAATGCAGCGGCACTCAGTCCCAGCAAAGTACCAGCACGCATCCCAAAATGTCACAAAGTCGCCTATCCGGAGCTCACGCAAAGCATCTTGCACAGTCTCAGCAAAGCCCAGCATTCATCCCAAAATGTAACAAAGTAGCCTTAATGCCCGAGGTCCATGCGGGAAATCAGAGCTCCCTTCCGGGACTCAGATGAGACGAGCTCCATGCTGGAAGTCAGAGCCCCATGCTTAATGCCCGAGGTCCATGCGGGAAATCAGAGCTCCCTTCTGGGACTCAGATGAGACGAGCTCCATGCTGGAAGTCAGAGCTTAATGCCAGAGGTCCATGCGGGAAATCAGAGCTCCCTTCTGGGACTCAGATGAGACGAGCTCCATGCTGGAAGTCAGAGCCCCATGCTTAATGCCCGAGGTCCATGCGGGAAATCAGAGCTCCCTTCTGGGACTCAGATGAGACGAGCTCCATGCTGGAAGTCAAAGCCCCATGCTTAATGCCCGAGGTCCATGCGGGAAATCAGAGCTCCCTTCTGGGACTCAGATGAGACGAGCTCCATGCTGGAAGTCAAGCCCCATGCTTAATGCCCGAGGTCCATGCGGGAAATCAGAGCTCCCTTCTGGGACTCAGATGAGACGAGCTCCATGCTGGAAGTCAAGCCCCATGCTTAATGCCCGAGGTCCATGCGGGAAATCAGAGCTCCCTTCCGGGACTCAGATGAGACGAGCTCCATGCTGGAAGTCAGAGCTTAATGCCAGAGGTCCATGCGGGAAATCAGAGCTCCCTTCTGGGACTCAGATGAGACGAGCTCCATGCTGGAAGTCAGAGCGTAATGCCAGAGGTCCATGCGGGAAATCAGAGCTCCCTTCCGGGACTCAGATGAGACGAGCTCCATGCTGGAAGTCAGAGCTTAATGCCAGAGGTCCATGCGGGAAATCAGAGCTCCCTTCCGGGACTCAGATGAGACGAGCTCCATGCTGGAAGTGAGAGCCCCATGCCTAATGCCCGAGGTCCATGCGGGAAATCAGAGCTCCCTTCTGGGACTCAGATGAGACGAGCTCCATGCTGGAAGTCAGAGCCCCATGCTTAATGCCCGAGGTCCATGCGGGAAATCAGAGCTCCCTTCTGGGACTCAGATGAGACGAGCTCCATGCTGGAAGTCAGAGCTTAATGCCAGAGGTCCATGCGGGAAATCAGAGCTCCCTTCTGGGACTCAGATGAGACGAGCTCCATGCAAGCCAAAGATCCCAAAATGCAGCGGCACTCAGTCCCCAAAACGGACCCGCATGGATCCCAAAATGCAGCGGCACTCAGTCCCAGCAAAGTACCAGCACGCATCCCAAAATGTCACAAAGTCGCCTATCCGGAGCTCACGCAAAGCATCTTGCACAGTCTCAGCAAAGCCCAGCATTCATCCCAAAATGTAACAAAGTAGCCTTAATGCCCGAGGTCCATGCGGGAAATCAGAGCTCCCTTCCGGGACTCAGATGAGACGAGCTCCATGCTGGAAGTCAGAGCCCCATGCTTAATGCCCGAGGTCCATGCGGGAAATCAGAGCTCCCTTCCGGGTCTCAGATGAGACGAGCTCCATGCTGGAAGTCAGAGCTTAATGCCAGAGGTCCATGCGGGAAATCAGAGCTCCCTTCTGGGACTCAGATGAGACGAGCTCCATGCTGGAAGTCAGAGCCCCATGCTTAATGCCCGAGGTCCATGCGGGAAATCAGAGCTCCCTTCTGGGACTCAGATGAGACGAGCTCCATGCTGGAAGTCAAAGCCCCCATGCTTAATGCCCGAGGTCCATGCGGGAAATCAGAGCTCCCTTCTGGGACTCAGATGAGACGAGCTCCATGCTGGAAGTCAAGCCCCATGCTTAATGCCCGAGGTCCATGCGGGAAATCAGAGCTCCCTTCTGGGACTCAGATGAGACG
>NW_026904880.1:0-3952 GCF_024500275.1 Phycodurus eques | reverse complement strand
GCGCTACTTTTGAGCTATTGGCTAAGATTTGAAACAAACGATCGGTGGGAATCCAGCTTTCAGGGGAGGCCTCCCCCGAGTCTCTGGACGGCTGTGGGGCCGAGCGGCGAGCGTTAAAGCACTCAGTTTCGCTCGAGTACCATGACGACCGATTTGACTTCGGCACGACTTTAGTCGCTTAATTTCTGCCTAGCGGGCTAGGAATTTACACAGACAAGCCTTGGGAATCCAGCTTTAAAGGGAGGCCTCTTCCAAGCCTCTCGGAGCTCGTGAGGCCGAACGGCGAGCGTCAAAGCACTCGGTTTCGCTCCAGTAGTAGGCTTTTATTGACTAAATTGTAACATGACGACCTATGTGACTTTGGCAGGACTTTTTAGCGCTTACTTTTGAGCTAGTGGGCTAAGATTTGAAACACACGATCGGTGGGAATCCAGCTTTCAGGGGAGGCCTCCCCCGAGTCTCTGGACGGCTGTGGGGTGGGCGAACGGCGAGCGTCAAAGCGCTCGGTTTCTCTCCAGTAGTTGGCCTTTATTGAGTAAATTGTAACATGACGACCTATGTGATTTTGGCAGGACTTTTTAGCGCCTACTTTTCAGCTACTGGGCTAAGATTTGAAATAAACGATCGGTGGGAATCCAGCTTTCAGGGGAGGCCTCTTCCAAGCCTCTCGGAGGTCGTGGGCCCGAACGGCGAGCGTCAAAGCACTCTGTTTCGCTCCTGTAGTAGGCCTTTATTGACTAAATTGTAACATGACAACCTATGTGATTTTGGCAGGACTTTTTTGCGCCTACTTTTCAGCGACTGGGCTAAGATTTGAAACAAACGATCGGTGGGAATCCAGCTTTCAGGGGAGGCCTCCCCCGAGTCTCTGGACGGCTGTGGGGCCGAGCGGCGAGCGTTAAAGCACTCAGTTTCGCTCGAGTACCATGACGACCGATTTGACTTCGGCACGACTTTAGTCGCTTAATTTCTGCCTAGCGGGCTAGGAATTCACACAGACAAGCCTTGGGAATCCAGCTTTCAGGGGAGGCCTCTTCCAAGACTCTCGGAGGTCGTGGACCCGAACGGCGAGCGTCAAAGCACTCTGTTTCGCTCCAGTAGTAGGCCTTTATTGAGTAAATTGTTTCATGACGACCTATGTGATTTGGCAGGACTTTTTAGCGCTTACTTTTGACCTAGTGCGCTAAGATTTGAAACAAACGATCGGTGGTAATCAGCTTTCAGGGGAGGCCTCCCCCGAGTCTCTGGACAGCTGTGGGGCCGATCGGCGAGCGTTAAAGCACTCAGTTTCGGTCCAGTCGCAGGCCTTTATTGACTAAATGTAACATGACGACCTATGTGATTTTGGCAGGACTTTTTAGCGCCTACTTTTCAGCTACTGGGCTAAGATTTGAAACAAACGATCGGTGGGAAGCCACCTTTCAGGGGAGGTCTCTTCCAAGAGTCTCGGAGGTCGTGGACCCGAACGGCGAGCGTCAAAGCACTCTGTTTCGCTCCAGTAGCAGGCCTTTATTGAGTAAATTGTATCATGACGACCTATATGATTTTGGCAGGACTTTTTAGCGCCTACTTTTGAGCTAGTGGGCTAAGATTTAAAACAAACGATCGGTGGGAATCCACCTTTCAGGGAGGCCTCTTCCAAGCTCTCGGAGGTCGTGGGCCCGAACGGCGAGCGTCAAAGCACTCTGTTTCGCTCCAGTATTAGGCCTTTATTGACTAAATTGTTAACATGACAACCTATGTGACTTGGGAGGACTTTTTAGCGCTTACTTTTTACCCTAGTGCGCTAAGATTTGAAACAAACGATCGGTGGTAATCCAGCTTTCAGGGGAGGCCTCCCCGAGTCTCTGGACAGCTGTGGGGCCGATCGGCGAGCGTTAAAGCAATCAGTTTCGGTCCAGTCGGAGGCCTTTATTGACTAAATTGTAACATGACGACCTATGTGATTTGGCAGGACTTTTTAGCGCCTACTTTTCAGCTACTGGGCTAAGATTTGAAACAAACGATCGGTCGGCAGCCAGCTTTCAGGGGAGGCCTCTCCAAGCCTCTCGGAGGTCGTGGGCCCAAACGGCGAGCGTCAAAGCACTCTGTTTCGCTCCAGTAGTAGGCTTTATTAACTAAATTGTAACATGACGACCTATGTGACTTGGCAGGACTTTTTAGCGCTTATTTTTGAGCTAGTGGGCTAAGATTTGAAACAAACGATCGGTGGGAATCCAGCTTTCAGGGGAGTCCTCCCCCGAGTCTCTGGAGGCTGTGGGGGCGAGCGGCGAGCGTTAAAGCACTCTGTTTCGCTCCAGTAGTAGGCCTTTATTGACTAAATTGTAGCATGACAACCTATGTGATTTTGGGAGGACTTTTTAGCGCTTACTTTTGACCTAGTGCGCTAAGATTTGAAACAAACGATCGGTGGGAATCCAGCTTTCAGGGGAGTCCTCCCCCGAGTCTCTGGAAAGCTGTGGGGCCGAGCGGCGAGCGTTAAAGGACTCATTTTCGCTCAAGTAGTAGGCTTTTATTGACTAAATTGTAACATGACGACCTATGTGACTTCGGCACAACTTTAGGTCGCTTAATTTCTGCTTCGCGGGCTAGGAATTTACACAGACAAGCCTTGGGAATCCAGCTTAAAGGGAGGCCTCTTCCAAGCCTCTCGGAGCTTGTGAGGCCGAACGGCGAGCGTCAAAGCACTCGGTTTCGCTCCAGTAGTAGGCTTTTATTGACTAAATTGTAAACATGACGACCTATGTGACTTTGGCAGGACTTTTTAGCGCTTACTTTTGAGCTAGTGGGCTAAGATTTGAAACAAACGATCGGTGGGAATCCAGCTTTCAGGGGAGGCTCTCCCCGAGTCTCTGGACGGCTGTGGGGGCGAACGGCGAGCGTCAAAGCACTCGGTTTCGCTCCAGTATTAGGCCTTTATTGACTAAATTGTAACATGACAACCTATGTGACTTTGGGAGGACTTTTTAGCGCTTACTTTTGACCTAGTGCGCTAAGATTTGAAACAAACGATCGGTGGGAATCCAGCTTTCAGGGGAGGCCTCCCCCGAGTCTCTGGACGGCTGTAGGGGCAAACGGCGAGCGTCAAAGCACTCGGTTTCTCTCCAGTAGTTGGCCTTTATTGAGTAAATTGTAACATGACGACCTATGTGATTTTGGCAGGACTTTTTAGCGCCTACTTTTCAGATACTGGGCTAAGATTTGAAATAAACGATCGGTGGGAATCCAGCTTTCAGGGGAGGCCTCTTCCAAGCCTCTCGGAGGTCGTGGGGCCGAACGGCGAGCGTCAAAGCACTCGGTTTCGCTCCAGTAGTCGGCCTTTATTGAGTAAATTGTAACATGACGACCTATGTGATTTTAGCAGGACTTTTTAGTGCCTACTTCTCAGCTACTGGGCTGAGATTTGAAACAAAACGATCGGTGGGAATCCAGCTTTCAGGGGATGCCTCCCCCGAGTCTCTGGACGGCTGTGGGGCCGAGCGGCCAGCGTAATAGCACTCAGTTTCGCTCGAGTACCATGACGACCGATTTGACTTAGGCACAACTTTAGGTCGCTTAATTCAGCCGAGCGGGCTAGGAATTCACACAGACAAGCCTTGGGAATACAGCTTTCAAGGGAGGCCTCTTCCAAGCCTCTCGGAGCTCGTGGGGCCGAACGACGAGCGTCGAAGCACTCGGTTTCGCTCCAGTAGTAGGCCTTTATTGACTAAATTGTAACATGACAACCTATGTGACTTTGGCAGGACTTTTTAGCGCCTACTTTTGAACTAGTGGGCTAAGATTTGAAACAAACGATCGGTGGGAATCCAGCTTTCAGGGGAGGCCTCTCCCGAGTCTCTGGACGGCTGTGGGGCCGAACGGCGAGCGTCAAAGCACTCGGTTTCGGTCCAGTCGGAGGCCTTTATTGACTAAATTGTAACATGACAACCTATGTGGCTTTGGGAGGACTTTT
>NW_026904879.1:0-3960 GCF_024500275.1 Phycodurus eques | reverse complement strand
TGCAAAAAGATGCAGAGTCCTCTAGCACTTAGAGCAGTTCGAATGACTAATATTGCAATAGTCCGGTGCAATGACCATTGTGCAAAGGGCGCTGAGACTTCAAGGAGTGTATGCGGTTTAAAGTGACGAGTAGTGCGATCATCTGGGACAATGATGGTTGTGCAAATGTTACAGATACTCCTCAATCAGTGTGCAAATGGAGCAGATGCTACTCTGGCATGAGTGGCCAGTATATGCAAATAGTGCAGCATGGCGAGACAACTACAGTGAGTGCACGAGTAATACATAATTGGCCCCACAGAAATGTGACAACGAACTCAAGACAAAAAATTTCCAGCTTGTTGTAATCGAATTATAGGTTAGGTGTTTAAGAAGTTGATCGCAAGAGGGAAGAAGCTGTTGGAATGTCTACTAGTTCTAGTTTGCGTTGATCGGTAGCGCCGACCTGAAGGAAGGAGCTGGAAGAGCCGGTGACCGGGGTGCAGACGGTCCGAGAGGATTTTGCACGCCCTTGTCTTAGTTCTGGCAGCGTGCAAGTCCTCATTGGTGGGTAGGGGGGTACCGACAATCCTTTCAGCAGTTTTGATTGTCCGTTGCAGTCGGAGTTTGTCCTTTTTTATAGCAGCACCAAACCAGACTGTGATGGAAGAACACGGGACTGATTCGATGACCGCTGTGTAGAACTGTCTCAGCAGCTCCGGTGGCAGGCCGTGCTTTCTCAGAAGCCGCAGGAAGTACATCCTCTGCTGGGCCTTTTTGAGGACGGAGTTGATGTTGGTCGCCCACTTAAGGTCCTGAGAGATTGTAATTCTCAGGAACTTGAAGGTCTCGACGGTTGACACAAGGCAGCTGGACAACGTGAGGGGCAGCTGTGGCGAAGGATGCCTCCTGAAGTCCACGATCATCTCTACAGTCTTGAGCGTGTTCAGCTCCAGGTTGTGTCGGCCGCACCACAGCTCCAGCCACTCCGCTTCCTGTCGATTTGCAGACTCGTCACCGTCCCTGATGAGGCCGATGACAGTGGTGTCATCTGCAAACTTCAGGAGCTTGACAGTCGGGTTCGCTGAGGTGCAGTCGTTCGTGTTGAGAGAGAAGAGCAGCGGAGAGAGGACACAACCTTGGGACGCCCCAGTGCTGATGCTGCGTATGGATGAGGTGGCCTCCCCCAGCCTGACCTGCTGTGTCCTGCCCGTCAGAAAGCTGTAAATCCACTGGCAGATGGCAGGTGAGACGCTGAGCTGGAGAAGCTTGGTTGAAAGGAGTTCAGGGATGATGGTGTTGAACGCTGAGCTGAAGTCCACGAACAGGATCCTCGCGTAGGTCCCTGCACTGTCGAGGTGTTCTAGGATGAAGTGCAGTCCCATGTTGACTGCATCATCCGCAGACCTGTTCGCTTGGTAGGCAAACTGCAAGGGGTCCAGCAGGGGACCTGTGACACTCTTGAGGTGGTCCAGCACGAGACGTTCAAAGGACATCATGACCACAGATGTCAAAGCGACAGGCCTGTAGTCATTCAGACCAGAGATTGCAGGTTTCTTGGGGACTGGAATGATGGTGGAGCGTTTGAAACAGGATGGAACTTCGCACATTTCCAAAGATCAGTTGAAGATCTGAGTGAAGACTGGAGCGAGCTGGTCCACGCAGACTTTGAGGCAGGATGGGGACACATGGTCCGGGCCTGCCGCTTTGTTAATCTTCTGTTGTTTGAAGATGCGTCTCACATCCTGTTCATGGATGGTTAACGCAGAAGTCAGAGGTGTGGTTGTGGTCGCGGGTGTGGTGTGAAACTGTCCTTTTCAAATCTGCAGTAGAAGGTATTCAAGTCGTTGGCTAGTGTGCTATTGTTCTCAGCTTGGGGGGATTGTCGCTTGTAATTAGTCAGCGATTGGAATGTATGCCAGACTGATTTAGAGTCCTTAGCGCAAAACTGTTTATCCAACTTTGCTGCATAGTTGCTCTGTTAATTTCTTTAGTCAGCTGGTTTCTTGCTCGATTAAAGAGGGCCCTGTCCCCGCTCTGATATGCATCTTCCTTAGCTTGGCGAAGCTGCTTAAGTTTAGCAGTGAACCATGGCTTGTTGTTGTTGAATGTCCGAAATGATTTTGTTGGTACACAAACCTCTTCACAGAAACGGATATAGGATGTGACAGTGTCCGTATATTCATCCAGGCTGCCAGCTGAATTTTCAAAGACACTCCAGTCTGTGCAGTCTAAACAGCTTTGAAGTTCCATCTTGGCTTCATTGGTCCACTTTTTGACTGTTTTCACTGTCGGCTTCGCACATTTAAGTTCTTGCCTGTACGCCGGTATTAAGTGAATTAAGCAATGATCAGACGAGCCCAGGGCTGCACGAGGTATAGCACGGTATGCATTTTTTACCGTAGTGTAGCAGTGGTCTAAAGTATTATTTTTCCTGGTAGGACAGTCGATGTGCTGCTTGTATTTAGGGAGTTCGTGTTTGAGTTTAGCTTTGTTAAAGTCCCCGAGAATAATGAGGGGTGAGTCCGGGTGTTTTTTTTCAATTTCGTTGACTTGTTCGGCGAGCGTTAGCAATGCGGCGTTCGTGTTAGCTTGAGGCGTAATATAGACTCCAACCAGTACGAACGATGCAAACTCACTTGGTGAGTAGAATGGTTTACAGTTAAAAAACAGCGACTCCAAAGGCGGGCTGCAGTGTGTGCTGAGCACCGTGACGTCCGTACACCATTTTTCGTTGATATGGAGGCATATCCCGCCGCCCTTTGTTTTCCCCGATGATTCCATGTCGCGGTCCGCTCGATGAATGTTGAAGCCGGGACGCATGACGGCGCCATCGGGTACAGCGTCGCAAAGCCAGGTCTCCGTGAAGCACAAGGCCGCGGAACGTCCGAAGTCTTTACTGGTCTTTAACAGAAGATGAAGCTCGTCCATTTTGTTGGGTAGGGAGCGTACATTCGCGAGGTGGATCGACGGGAACGCCAATCTGTGTCCTCTCTTGCGGAGTTTCACCTGAATGCCGGCTCGTTTCCCTCTGTTGCGCCGCTTCCGCCTCCATGCGCCGAAAACCGTGGACACCGCTCTGGTGAGTAACTCAGGGGAAAAAACTGATTAAAATTCCTAAAAAACAATTGATCTTCTCTTTGAAAAATTTATGTGAAATATGTATTACCATTTATTAAATTTTAATTCTTTTTTGTTTTTGAAATATATATATATATATATATATATATATATATATATATACATATATATATATATATGTGTATATATATATATATATATATATATATATATAAATATATATATATACGTATATATATATATATATATATATGTGTATATATATATATATATATATATATATATATATATATATATATATATATATATATATATATATATATATATGTATATATGTATTGAAAACTAATTACATAATTTATTATATTTTTATTTTTCAATTTTTAAATCCTCCAAATGTAATTAGTTTAAAAATTAAAATATTTAACTACTATCATATTTAACTCCATATATTTCTTAATTTGTATTCGTATATTTTGAGTATTTTTTGAAGAAAAAAAGTATGTAAACCTGTTGGCCTTTCAAGAGTTAAAATTCATCAAATAAAAATAAAACTTAAGCTTTAAAGATTTAATATTTTTGATATTTTAGTTATTGAAATATATATATATATATATATATATATATATATATAAATTATGAAATTTCTATTATTAATAAATATTTATTTAAATTTTTTTTATAAAATACTCTCCAAATAAACTCTCCTTATATTTAAAAATGTTAATTTTATATCATAATGCAGATTTTATTCCAATATTGTATTTATA
The DNA here is from genome assembly GCF_024500275.1 of Phycodurus eques. Classification (NCBI taxonomy): domain Eukaryota; kingdom Metazoa; phylum Chordata; class Actinopteri; order Syngnathiformes; family Syngnathidae; genus Phycodurus; species Phycodurus eques. Next base: position 130 of record NW_026904879.1, on the reverse strand, counting down.
TTTTTTATATTCATTTTTGTGGCGGCATGGTGGCCGACTGGTTAGCGCGTCAGCCTCACAGTTCTGAGGAGCGGGGTTCAATCAACGGCCCCGCCTGTGTGGAGTTTGCATGTTCTCCCCGTGCCTGCGT
>NW_026904878.1:0-3975 GCF_024500275.1 Phycodurus eques | reverse complement strand
ACCTCTCGGCCACCTCATCACATACTGTCTGAAAAGGGTTAGGCTTTCAAAGTAGGTTTTAAAAGTAGGGTTTCGGGTTTTAAAGTTGAGTTTCAAAGTTGGGTTAGGTTTTCAGAAGAGGGTTTTTGGTTTAGAGTTGGGTTTGGGTTTCAAAGTAGTGTTTCAAATGAGGGTTAAGTTTCCAAGTATGGTTTAAAAGGGTTAGGGTTTCAAAAAATCTGGTTTCAAAACAGGGTTCGGGTTTCAAGCAGAGTTTAGGTTTTATTGTAGTGTTCCAAAGTAGGTTAGGGTTACTAAAAGTAAGGTTTGGCGTTTCAAAGTAGTTTTTAAGTGGAGTTCGAGTTTCAAAGTGGGGTTCGGGTTTCAAAGTCGGGTTTCAAGACGGCTTGGTGTTACGACACAACATAAGACTAAATATCGACGAGGATGGGATTTCGAACCCACGCGTGCAGAGCACAATGGATTAGCAGTCCATCGCCTTAACCTCTCGGCCACCTCATCACTTATGAGGGTGGAAGTGGGATTCGGGTTTCAAAGTAGGGTTTCAAGAGGGCTGGTGTTACGACACAACATAAGACTAAATATCGACGAGGATGGATTCGAACCCACGCGTGCAGAGCACAACGGATTAGCAGTCCATCGCCTTAACCTCTCGGCCACCTCATCACATATGTCTGAAAAGGGTAAGGCTTTCAAAGTAGGTTTTAAAAGTAGGGTTTCGGTGTTTAAAGTAGAGTCAAAGTGGGTTAGCGTTTTCAGAAGAGGTTTTTGGTTTAGAGTGGGCTTGGGTTTCAAAGTAGTGTTTCAAATGAGGTTAAGGTTTCAGTATGGTTTCAAAGGGTTAGGGTTTCAAAAAATCTGGGTTTCAAAACAGGGTTCGAGTTTGCAAAGTAGAGTTAGGTTTATAGTAGTGTCCAAAGTAGGGTTAGGGTTTAAAAGTAAGGTTGGGTTTCAAAGTAGTTTTGTAAAGTGGAGTTCGGGTTTCAAAGTCGGTTCAAGAAGGGCTTGGTGTTACGACACAACATAAGACTAAATATCGACGAGGATGGGATTTGAACCCACGTGTGCAGAGCACAATGGATTAGCAGTCCATCGCCATAACCTCTCGGCCACCTCATCACTTATGGGGGTCGAAGTGGGGTTCGGGTTCAAAGTAGGGTTTCAAGAGGGGCTTGGTGTTACGACACAACATAAGACTAAATATCGACGAGGATGGGATTCGAACCCACGCGTGCAGAGCACAATGGATTAGCAGTCCATCGCCTTAACCTCTCGGCCACCTCATCACATATGGGCTGAGAAGGGTAAGGCTTTCAAAGTAGGGTTTCAAGACGGCTTGGTGTACGACACAACATAAGACTAAATATCGACGAGATGGGATTCGAACCCACGCGTGCAGAGCACAATGGATTAGCAGTCCATCGCCATAACCTCTCGGCCACCTCATCACTTATGGGTGGAAGTGGGGTTCGGGTTTCAAGTAGGGTTTCAAGAGGGGCTTGGTGTTACGACACAACATAGACTAAATATCGACGAGGATGGGATTCGAACCCACGCGTGCAGAGCACAATGGATTAGCAGTCCATCGCCTTAACCTCTCGGCCACCTCATCACATATGGGCTGAAAAGGGTAAGGCTTTCAAAGTAGGTTTTTAAAAGTATAGGGTTTCGGGTTTAAGTCGAGTTTCAAAGTTGGGTTCGGTTTTCAGAAGAGGGTTTTTGGTTTAGAGTTGGTTTGGGTTTCAAGTAGTGTTTCAAATGAGGGTGAAGGTTTCCAAGTATGGTTTCAAAGGGTAGGGTTTCAAAAAATCTGGTTTCAAAACAGGGTTCGAGTTTCAAAGTAGAGTTTAGGTTTTATAGTAGTGTTCCAAAGTAGGGTTAGGGTTTTAAAAGTAAGGTTTGGGTTTCAAAGTCGTTTTTTAAAGTGGAGTTCGAGTTTCAAAGTGGGGGTTCGGGTTTCAAAGTCGGTTTCAAGACGGCTTGGTGTTACGACACACATAAGACTAAATATCGACGAGGATGGGATTCGAACCCACGCGTGCAGAGCACAACGGATTAGCAGTCCATCGCCTTAACCTCTCGGCCACCTCATCACTTATGAGGTAGAAGTGGGATTCGTGTTCCAAAGTAGGGTTAGGGTTTTAAAAGTAAGGTTTGGGTTTCAAAGTAGTTTTTTAAGTGGAGTTCGAGTTTCAAAGTAGGGTTTCGGGTTAAAAAGTAGAGTTTCAAAGTTGGGGTTAGGTTTTCAGAAGAGGGCTTGTGGTTGAGAGTTGGGTTGGGTTTCAAATTAGTGTTTCAAACGAGGGTTACGGTTTCCAAGTATGGTTTAAAAGGGTTAGGGTTTCAAAAAATCTGGTTTCAAAACAGGGTTCGGTTTTCAAAGTTGAGTTTTTGTTCCCTAGTTGGGTTTGGGTTTTAAAAGTAAGGTTTTGGTTTCAAAGTGGAGTTCGTGTTGGTCTCAAAGTCGGGTTTCAAGACGGGCTTGGTGTTATGACACAACATAAGACTAAATATCGACGAGGATGGGATTCGAACCCACGTGTGCAAAGCACAATGGATTAGCAGTCCATCGCCTTAACCTCTCGGCCACCTCATCACTTATGGGGTCAACGTGGGGTTCGGGTTTCAAAGTAGGGTTTCAAGACGGGCTAGGTGTTACGACACAACATAAGACAAAACATCGCGAGGATGGGATTCGAACCCACGCGTGCAGAGCACAATGGATTAGCAATCCATCGCCTTAACCTCTCGGCCACCTCATCACTTATGGGGTCAACGTGGAATTCGGGTTTCAAAGTACGGTTTTCAAGACGGGCTTGGGGTTGTGACACAACATAAGACTAAATATCGACAAGGATGGGATTCGAACCCACGCGTGCAGAGCACAACGGATTAGCAATCCATCGCTTAACCTCTCGGCCACCTCATCACATATGGGCTGAGAAGGGTAAGGCTTTCAAAGTAGGGTTTCAAGACGGGCTTGGTGTTACGACACAACATAAGACTAAATATCGACGAGGATGGGATTCGAACCCACGCGTGCAGAGCACAATGGATTAGCAGTCCATCGCCTTAACCTCTCGGCCACCTCATCACTTATGGGGTCGAAGTGGGGTTCGGGTTTCAAAGTAGGGTTTCAAGACGGGCTGGGGTTGTGACACAACATAAGACTAAATATCGACAAGGATGGGATTCGAACCCACGCGTGCAGAGCACAACGGATTAGCAATCCATCGCCTTAACCTCTCGGCCACCTCATCACATTAGGGCTGAAAAGGGTAAGGCTTTCAAAGTAGGGTTTCAAGACGGGCTTGGTGTTACGACACAACATAAGACTAAATATCGACGAGGATGGGATTCGAACCCACGCGTGCAGAGCACAATGGATTAGCAGTCCATCGCCTTAACCTCTCGGCCACCTCATCACATACTGTCTGAAAAGGGTAAGGCTTTCAAAGTAGGTTTTAAAAGTAGGGTTCGGGTTTTAAAGTAGAGTTTCAAAGTTGGGTTAGGTTTTCAGAAGAGGGTTTTTGGTTTAGAGTTGGGTTTGGGTTTTAAAGTAGTGTTTCAAATGAGGGTTAAGGTTTCCAAGTATGGTTTAAAAGGGTTAGGGTTTCAAAAAATCTGGTTTCAAAACAGGGTTCGGGTTTCAAAGCAGAGTTTAGGTTTTATTGTAGTGTTCCAAAGTAGGGTTAGGGTTTTAAAAGTAAGGTTTGGGTTTCAAAGTAGTTTTTTAAAGTGGAGTTCGAGTTTCAAAGTGGGGTTCGGGTTTCAAGACGGCTTGGTGTTACGACACAACATAAGACTAAATATCGACGAGGATGGGATTCGAACCCACGCGTGCAGAGCACAATGGATTAGCAGTCCATCGCCTTAACCTCTCGGCCACCTCATCACATACTGTCTGAAAAGGGTAAGGCTTTCAAAGTAGGTTTTAAAAGTAGGGTTTCGGGTTTTAAAGTAGAGTTTTCAAAG
>NW_026904877.1:0-3980 GCF_024500275.1 Phycodurus eques | reverse complement strand
AACTCTCCCCTTTGTACCAGTTACAGGCAGTGGTTTGAATCCCAAAGCTTTGGTTGGAGTTTTACACACATTTGCAGCTTTTATCGCTTAAAAATAGCTCCCAGCGCCTGCTGAACACTTTTTTTTTTACACACAACTTAAAAAAGGATGCTTTCCCAGTAAAGTCTCTTGCTTTTTAGAGTATAACTCTCACCTTTATACGAGTTACAGGCAGTGGTTTGAATCCCAAAGCTTTGGTTGGAGTTTTACACACATTTGCAGTTTTTATCGTTTAAAAATGATTCCCAGCTCCCTCTGCTGTACACTTTTTTTATTTTCACTCATAACTTCACAAAGGATGCTTTCCCAGTAAAGTCTCTTGCTTTTTAGAGTAAAACTCTCCCCTTTATACTAGTTACAGGCAGTGGTTTGAATCCCAAAGCTTTGGTTGGAGTTTTACACACATTTGCAGCTTTTATCGCTTAAAAATGCTTCCCAGCGCCTGCTGTCCCCTTTTTAAATTTTGACTCATAACTTCACAAAGAATGCTTTCTCAGTAAAGTCTCTTGCTTCATAGTGTAGAACTCTCCCCTTTATACTCGTTACAGGCAGTGGTTTGAAACCCAAAGATTTGGTTGGAGTTTTACACATATTTGCAGTTCTTATTGCATAAAAAAATGCTGAACAGCTCCCTCCGCTGTACACTTTTTTTTATTGTAACTCATAACTTCACAAAGGATGATTTCCCAGTAAATTCTCTAACTTTTGAGAGTCGGCGGGATATGCCTCCATATAAACGAAAAATGGTGTACGGACGTCACGGTGCTCAGCACACACTGCAGCCCGCATTTGGAGTCGCTGTTTCTGAACTGTAAACCATTTTACTCGCCACGTGAGTTTGCATCGTTTATACTGGCTGGAGTCTATATCACACCGCAAGCTAACACGAGCGCCGCATTGCTAACGCTCGCCGAACAGGTCAACGAAATTGAAAAAAAACACCCTGACTCACCCCTCATTATTCTCGGGGACTTTAACAAAGCTAAACTCAACCACGAACTCCCTAAATACAAGCAGCACATCGTCTGTCCTACCAGGGAAAATAATACTTTAGACCACTGCTACACTACGGTAAAAAACGCATACCGTGCTATACCTCGTGCAGCCCTGGGCTCGTCTGATCACTGCTTAATTCACTTAATACCGACGTACAAGCAAGAACTTAAATGTGCAAAGCCTACAGTGAAAACAGTCAAAAAGTGGACCAATGAAGCAAAGATGGAACTTCAAAGCTGTTTAGACTGCACAGACTGGAGTGTCTTTGAAAATTCAGCTGGCAGCCTGGATGAATATACGGACACTGTCACATCCTATATCAATTTCTGTGAAGAGGTTTGTGTACCAACAAAATCATTTCGGACATTCAACAACAACAAGCCGTGGTTCACTGCTAAACTTAAGCAGCTTCGCCAAGCTAAGGAAGATGCATATCAGAGCGGGGACAGGGCCCTGTATAATCGAGCTAGAAACCAGCTTACTAAAGAAATTAACATTGCAAAGAGGATCTATGCAGCAAAGTTGGAAAAACAGTTTAGCGCGAACGACTCGAAATCAGTCTGGCGTGCATTCCAATCGCTGACTAATTACAAGCGACGATCCCCCCAAGCTGAGAACAATAGCACTCTAGCCAACGACTTGAATACCTTCTTTTTGCAGATTTGAAAAGGACAGTTTCACTCCACACACCAACCCGGCCGCACCCGCGACACAACCACACCTCTGACTTCTGTGTTAACCATCCATGAACAGGATGTGAGACGCATCTTCAAACAACAGAAGATTAACAAAGCAACAGGACCGGACCATGTGTCCCCATCCTGCCTCAAAGTCTGCGCGGACCAGCTCGCTCCAGTCTTCACTCAGATCTTTAAGAGATCTTTGGAAATGTGCGAAGTTCCATCCTGCTTCAAACGCTCCACCATCATTCCAGTCCCCAAGAAACCTGCAATCTCTGGTCTGAATTACTACAGGCCTGTCGCTTTGACATCTGTGGTCATGAAGTCCTTTGAACGTCTCGTGCTGGACCACCTCAAGAGTGTCACAGGTCCCTTGCTGGACCCCCTGCAGTTTGCCTACCAAGCGAACAGGTCTGCGGATGATGCAGTCAACATGGGACTGCACTTCATCCTAGAACACCTCGACAGTGCAGGGACCTACGCGAGGATCCTGTTCGTGGACTTCAGCTCAGCGTTCAACACCATCATCCCTGAACTCCTTTCAACCAAGCTTCTCCAGCTCAGCGTCTCACCTGCCATCTGCCAGTGGATTTACAGCTTTCTGACGGGCAGGACACAGCAGGTCAGGCTGGGGGAGGCCACCTCATCCACACGCAGCATCAGCACTGGGGCGCCCCAAGGTTGTGTCCTCTCTCCGCTGCTCTTCTCTCTCTACACGAACGACTCCACCTCAGCGAACCCGACTGTCAAGCTCCTGAAGTTTGCAGATGACACCACTGTCATCGGCCTCATCAAGGACGGTGACGAGTCTGCATATCGACAGGAAGCGGAGCGGCTGGAGCTGTGGTGCGGGCGACACAACCTGGAGCTGAACACGCTCAAGACGGTAGAGATGATCGTGGACTTCAGGAGGCATCCTTCGCCACAGCTGCCCCTCACGTTGTCCAGCTGCCTTGTGTCAACCGTCGAGACCTTCAAGTTCCTGGGAATTACAATCTCTCAGGACCTGAAGTGGGCGAACAACATCAACTCCGTCCTCAAAAAGGCCCAGCAGAGGATGTACTTCCTGCGGCTTCTGAGAAAGCACGGCCTGCCACCGGAGCTGCTGAGACAGTTCTACACAGCGGTCATCGAATCGGTCCTGTGTTCTTCCATCACAGTCTGGTTTGGTGCTGCTACAAAAAAGGACAAACTCCGACTGCAACGGACAATCAAAACTGCTGAAAGGATTGTCGGTACCCCCCTACCCACCATTGATGACTCGCACGCTGCCAGAACTAAGACAAGGGCGTGCAAAATCCTCTCGGACCGTCTGCACCCCGGTCACCGGCTCTTCCAGCTCCTTCCCTCAGGTAGGCGCTACCGATCAACGCAAACTAGAACTAGTAGACATTCCAACAGCTTCTTCCCTCTTGCGATCAACTTCTTAAACACCTAACCTATAATTCCATTACAACAAGCTGGCAATTATTTGACTTGAGTTCGTTGTCACATTTCTGTGGGGCCAATTATGTATTACTCGTGCACTCACTGTAGTTGTCTCGCCATGCTGCACTATTTGCATATACTGGCCACTCATGCCAGAGTAGCATCTGCTCCATTTGCACACTGATTGAGGAGTATCTGTAACATTTGCACAACCGACAGTGTCCCAGATGATCGCACTACTCGTCACTTTAAACCGCATACACTCCTTGAAGTCTCAGCGCCCTTTGCACAATGGTCATTGCACCAGACTATTGCAATATTAGTCGTTCGAACTGCTCTAAGTGCTAGAGGACTCTGCATCTTTTTGCACAATTGTTTTTTGTCTTTATGTCCCCAAAGTGTTCTGTAAATTGACTGTTTGTTGTACTAGAGCGGCTCCAACTACCGGAGACAAATTCCTTGTGTGTTTGGACATACTTGGCAAATAAAGATGATTCTGATTCTGATTCTGATTCTGATTTGCAGTTTTTATTGCTTAAAAATGCTTCCCAGCTCCCTCTGCTGTACACTTTTTTTATTTTCACTCATAACTTCACAAAGGATGCTTTCCCAGTAAATTCTCTAGCATTTCAGAGTAAAACTCTCCCCTTTATACTAGTTACAGGCAGTGGTTTTAATCCCAAAGCTTTGGTTGGCGTTTTACACACATTTGCTGTTTTTATTGCTTAAAAATGCTTCCCAGCGCCTGCTGTACACTTTTTTTATTGCAACTCATAACTTCACAAAGGATGCTTTCCCAGTGAAGTCTCTTGCTTTTTAGAGTAGAACTCTCCACTT
>NW_026904876.1:0-3981 GCF_024500275.1 Phycodurus eques | reverse complement strand
CGATGTACCCTCCTCTCCAGCACCCCTGAATAGTTTCCGAGGCGAAAACATGCCAAGACATGTTTTTGTTTGAATGAATCCCCAAATTTCTTTGGGGATTCATCCAACTATCTTCACTCTTTTAGGACGAGGGTCTCTCTTTTTTTTTTTTTTTAATGGCACGTGTGTCTCATTTTCTATGATAAAACGTATTAGAAACAAGTTGTTTTATGTATCTAGTGAAGATACACTCCAGAGTTTAAAGTATAGTTTATTTTCATGAAGCAAGTGTCTTTTTTTAATTGCACAAACAGGAGTACTCAAGGTCTCAGAACTGTAAAACATGACAGAGATGAAAGTATAGTTTGACCTTGATCATATCTTCCTCCCATGGCGGAAATGTACATTACAGGAGTGTAACCTTCACTCAAAAAAAATGACTCATTGGATGAACACAAATAAATGTTGGGCAGGTTTTCCATCCATTTTATTTGTGTAACGCCAACTCAAATTTAGTAGTTCCGTGTAATGTGATATAATTGAGTCAGCCAAACCCTCAATAGGTTGTGTCACTCACTGAAGGTCTGGTGACTCGAGTTCGGTTCTTCCTTTAGCCTGGAGGTGGGGCTCGAAGGCGAGTGCCTGGTGGCCGGGCCTGCACCCATGGGGCCGGGGTGTGTCACTCTTCCCACGAGCTCCCCACCTGTGGGAGGGGCCATAAGGGGTCAGGTGCAGTGCGAGCTGGGCGGTGGCCGAAGGCAGGGACTTTGGCGATCCGATCCCCGGGCTACAGAAGCTGGCTCGAGGGACGTGGAATGTCACCTCTCTGGCAGGGAAGGAGCCCGAGCTGGTGTTAGAGGTGGAGAAGTTCCGATTAGATAGAGTCGGACTTGCCTCAACGCACAGCTTGGGATCTGGTACCAGTCCTCTCTTCCACTCTGGAGTTGTCCGCGGTGAGAGGCGCCGAGCAGGTGTGGGTTTATTACCCCCCGGCTCGGCGCCTGTCCGTTGGGGTTCACCCCGGTGGACTAGAGGGTAGCCTCCCTCCGCCTTCGGGTGGGGCGAAGGGTCCTGACTGTTGTTTGTGCCTATGCACCAAACAGGAGTTCAGAGTACCCACCCTTTTTGGAGTCCTTGGAGGAGGTACTGGAGAGCTCCATCATTCTGCTGGGGGACTTCAATGCTCACGAGGGCAATGACAGTGAGACCTGCAAGGGCGTGATTGGGAGGAACGGCCCCCCCGATCAGAACCCGAGCGGTGTTCTTTTATTGGACTTCTGTGCTCATCACGGATTGTCCATAACGAAACATCATGTCCACACGTGCACTTGGCACCAGGACACCCTAGGTCGCAGTTCAATGATCGACTTTGTGGTCGTGTCATCGGACTTGCGGCCGCATGCCTTGGACACTCGGGTGAAGAGAGGGGCGGAACTGTCAACTGATCACCACCTGGTGGTGAGTTGGCTCCGATGGTGGGGGAAGATGCCTTTCCGACGTGGCAGGCCCAAATGTATTGTGAGGGTCTGCTGGGAACGTCTGGCAGAATCCCCTGTCAGAAGGAGTTGCAACTCCCACCTCCGACAGAACTTTGCTCATGTTCCAGAAGAGGCGGGGGACATCGAGTCCGAGTGGACCATGTTCCGCACCTCAATTGCTGAGGCGGCCGACCAGAGCTGTGGCCGTAAGGTGGTCGGTGCCTGTCGTGGCGGCAATCCCCGAACCCTTTGGTGCCGTCAAGCTGAAGGAGTCCTATCGGGCTTTTTTGGCCGGTGGGACCCCTGAGGCAGCTGATGGGTACCGGCTGGCACAGCGGAATGCAGCTTTGGTGGTCGCTGAAGCAAAAACTCGGGTATGGGAGGAGTTCGGTGAGGCCATGGAGAAAGACTTCAGGACGGCTTCGAGGAAAGTTTGGTCCACCATCCGCCGTCTCAGGAGAGGAAAGCAGTGGACCACCAACACTGTGTATTGTGGGGATGGGGCGCTGCTGACCTCGACTCGGGAGGTTGTGAGTCGGTGGGGAGAATACTTCGAATACCTCCTCAACTCCACCGACACGCCTTCCCATGAGGAAGCATAGTGTGGGTTCTCTGAGGCGGGCTCTCCTATCTCTGGGTTTGAGGTCACCGAGTTGGTTAAAAAGATCCTTGGTGGCAAGGCCCTGGGGGTGGATGAGATTCGCCCGGAGTTCCTCAAGGCTCTGGATGTTGTAGGGCTGTCCTGCTTGACACGCCTCTGCAACATCGCGTGGACATCGGGGACAGTGTCTCTGGATTTGCAGACTGGTGTGGTGGTCCCCCTTTATAAGAAGGGGGACCGGAGGGTGTGTTCAACTACAGCCTCCAAGGTAAGGTCTATTCAGGGGTGCTGGAGAGGAGGGTCCGTCGGGAAGTTGAATCTCAGATTCAGGAGGAGCAGTGTGCTTTTCGTCCTGGCCATGGAACAGTGGACCAGCTCTACACCCTCAGCAGGGTCCTCGAGGGTGCATGGGAGTTCGCCCAACCAGTCTACATGTGTTTTGTGGACTCGGAGAAGGCGTTCGTTTCCCTCGGGGAGTCCTGTGGAGGGTGCTTCGGGAGTATGGGGTACCGAACCCCCTGATACGAGCTGTTCGGTCCCAGTACGACCGGAATCAGAGTTTGGTCCGCATATCCGGCAGTAAGTCGGACTTTTTCCCGGTGACTGCCCTTTGTCACCGATTCTGTTCATAACTTCTATGGACACAATTTCAAGGCGCAGTCGAGGCGTAGAGGGGGTCCGATTTGGTGGCCTCAGTATTGCATCTCTGCTTTTTGCAGATGATGTGGTTCTGTTGGCTTCATCAAGCCATGATCTCCAACTCTCACTGGAGCAGTTTGCAGCCGAGTGTGAAGCGGCTGGGATGATAATCAGCACCTCCAAATCTGAGATCATGGTCCTCAGTCGGAAAAAGGTGGCGTGCCCTCTCCAGGTCGGGGATGAGATCCTGCCCCAAGTGGAGGAGTTCAAGTATCTTGGGGTCTTGTTCACGAGTGAGGGAAGAATGGAACGGGAGATCGACAGGCAGATTGGTGCAGCGTCTGCAGTGATACGGACTTTGTATCGATCCGTTGTGGTAAAGAAGGAGCTAAGCCGGAAGGCGAAGCTCTCAATTTACCAGTCGATCTACGTTCCTACCCTCACCTATGATCACGAGCTGTGGGTCGTGACTGAAAGAACAAGATCCCGGATACAAGCGGTCGAAATGAGTTTCCTCTGCAGGGTGTCCGGGCTCTCTCTTAGAGATAGGGTGAGAAGGTCGGTCATCCGGGAGGATCTCAGAGTAGAGTCGCTGCTCCTCCACATCGAGAGGAGCCAGATGAGGTGGCTGGGGCATCTGATTCGGATGCCTCCCGGACGCCTCCCTGGTGAGGTTTTCCGGTCACGTTCCCACCAGGAGGGGACCCCGGGGACGACCCTGGACATGCTGGAGAGACTACATTCTTCGGCTGGCCTGGGAACTGCCTCAGGATCCCCCCGGAAGAGATGGATGAAGTGGCTGGGGAGAGGGAAGTCTGGCCGACCTCGGATAAGCGGTAGAAAATGGATGGATGGAAGGATAGTATACATGTTATGGATTATTGTTTTGTATTGTAAAATTCTATTGTATGATTATACAATAGAATGTTTTCTATTGTATAATTATACAATAGAATTTTCATGCTATAAATTTAATACTCAGTAGATAATCGCTTCCACTACTCTGTGACTTCTCTTACATCGTGCATCTACGTCATAGGAACGCAAAGCAATTTATATTGCGCATTTCATCCACAAGGTAACTCAATGTGCTTTACATGAGTGAAAACATTTCAAAACAAAGGAACAAAACAGCTTATAAACATTTAAAACAAAGGGAAAAATGAAAATACAACTAAAACTGCTTACAGTGCAAGAAATATCATTTAAAAGAGGAAATGCTCTAAAAAGCATAAGAAAAAAAAGAAGAGTTTTTAACAAGACTTAAAAACATGCACACTTGGC
>NW_026904875.1:0-3992 GCF_024500275.1 Phycodurus eques | reverse complement strand
GAAACGGTTACAGATGAAAGAGGAGGTCTGGAGCCTCCCCCCGCCAGTCGATCATAGATGGTGTGACTGCTAACTAATACTACTGCTACTATTGCAAAGAAGAAAAATATTCAACAGCGTATCTATAGCTGTGGTTTTTAAAAACACAATGAAAATAAAGAGAAACGAGTAAATATGTGGTAATACCACATTTCTCCAACAGATGGCAGCAGATCTAGATAGCCTCACACTATATTTTTTAATATAGTTTTCTAATATTTTTGGTTCAAAAACAATGATAAAATGAGAAAGCAAGGCTATATAAATGCTCGGAATAAATCGGAAATAAAAAAACAGATTCGTTTTTACTGGTGTATTTTGATTTTTAAAAAAAGGATGCAATATGCATAACAAAATATTTTTTTAAAATAAGGAATGCTTTTTTAAAATGAGGAACGCTTCACGAATTTGCGTGTCATCCTTGCGCAGGGGCCATGCTAATCTTCTCTGTATCGTTCCAATTTTAGTATATGCGAAGCCGAAGCAACGCAATTGGTATACCTGCTGGGCAGGTATATAAAGAGCACATGATCGAACACATCCTAGAGGTCAGGTATCACCCCAGACCACTAAGACAACTCGACAACAGGAGTGCACACACGGCAATCTGATAGGCTGCCGGGGGGATCATGCAAATACATTTGAGCGCTGCCGGGGGGATCATGCAAATACATTTGAGCGCCGACGAGTGCCGTTGGTGCAGACAGAGGCCGCGCATCCTCGCTGCACCACTCCCTCGTAGGAATGCGGCCAAGGTGGGGGAAGGAAACGCCTCATGCGTGCTCGCACGAAACCTGCAGCGACACAGCGCAGCAAAACGAAGGAGAGCGTCCTGCAGATGGAAGTAGAAATTGGTGTCAAGCAAGTATGTCGAAGTGATTCATCGCGACGGACTCAGATCTTTTGTACGTCGGGGAGGAGTTCAGCTTGAGTTGTTTGCAAAAGTTACGAAGAGTTATTGTGTGTTGGAGGACATTTTGTTGGTGGATTTATTCAAAATCAAATCATAAGAAAGCTATTTCTTTTTCAGGCTATCGTCAGGGGAGTTTGAAATGATATAAAAGTGTTTTAGGATTGTATTTTGTGGAATAGTTATGGTTCAAGCTATTACTATAGGCGAACAGAAACATTTGAAGTTGGGGTGGCATTTTTTCCCCCTCTATTGTCTGTCCTTACATTACTGTATAATGATAATAATAACGATAACACATATGCTTTTTATTGGCTATCCATCCGTGTCGCTCACAGAAATGCATCAATGTAGTTTTTCTTCTGCTAACCACTTTTCCAGCATGCCAAAACAACACGCAAATCTTCTATTCTCTTGTACGTGACCTCAAGAGGTCAAGGCCAAGCTGCGGTTATCATTGTGCTTCATCACCAGCAGAGGGCGTTGCAGCCTGGAAGATTTGCTGAAGTGGAGCGACCTCCGCTTCAGGGTGTCTCTCTGGAAAAGGAGCTGTGCAATGTTGTCTTTCTGGGGTGACAGTGACGTGGCACCTCACATATTTATTTATGTGGATGCATTAGTTTGGAAGTAGGTTCAGTTGATTACAATTGTAATCTTGTCCACTAGATGGTAGCAGATATCCACACAAATAAAAAGCACCCAATATGACTAATTACAAGCGACGATCCCCCCAAGCTGAGAAGAATAGCACACTGGCCGACGACTTGAATACCTTCTACTGCAGATTTGAAAAGGACACTTTCACACCCCACACCCACCCAGCCGCACCACCGACCACCATCACTCCACCGACTTCTGCGTTAAGCATCCACGAACAGGATGTGAGACGCATCTTCAAACAACAAAAGATTAACAAAGCGGCAGGCCCAGACCATGTGTCCCCATCCTGCCTCAAAGTCTGCACAGACCAGCTCGCGCCAGCCTTCACTCAGATCTTCAATAGATCTCTGGAACTGTGCGAAGTACCATCCTGTTTCAAACGCTCCACCATCATTCCAGTCCCCAAGAAACCTGCAAGCTCTGCTCCAAATGACTACAGGCCTGTCGCCTTGACATCTGTGGTCATGAAGTCCTTTGAACGTCTCGTGCTGGACCACCTCAAGAGCGTCACAGGTCCCCTGCTGGACCCCCTGCAGTTTGCCTACCGAGCGAACAGGTCTGCGGATGATGCAGTCAACATGGGACTGCACTTCATCCTAGAACACCTCGACAGTGCAGGGACCTAGGCGAGTATCCTGTTCGTGGACTTCAGCTCAGCGTTCAACACCATCATCCCCGAACTCCTTTCCTCCAAGCTTCTCCAGCTCAGCGTCTCACCTGCCATCTGCCAGTGGATTTGCAGCGTCCTGACGGGCAGGGCACAGCAGATGAGGCTGGGAGAGACCACCTCATCCACACGCAGCATCAGCACTGGTTGTGTCCTCTCTCCGCTGCTCTTCTCTCTCTACACGAATGACTGGACCTCAGCGCACTCGACTGTCAAACTCCTGAAGTTTGCAGATGACACCACTGTCGTCGGCCTCATCAAGGACGGTGACGAGTCTGCGTATCGACAGGAAGCGGAGCGGCTGGAGCTGTGGTGCGGCCGACACAACCTGGAGCTGAACACGCTCGAGACTGTAGAGATGATCGTGGACTTCAGGAGGCATCCTTCGCCACGGCTGCCCCTCACGTTGTCCAGCTGCCTTGTGTCAACCGTCGAGACCTTCAAGTTCCTGGGAATTACAATCTCTCAGGACCTGAAGTGGCTGACCAACATCAACTCCGTCCTCAAAAAGGCCCAGCAGTGGATGTACTTCCTGCGGCTTCTGAGAAAGCACGGCCTGCCACGGGAGCTGCTGAGGCAGTTCTACACAGCGGTCATAGAATCAGTCCTGTGTTCTTCCATCACAGTCTGGTTTGGTGCTGCTACAAAAAAGGACAAACTCCGACTGCAACGGACAATCGAAACTGCTGAAAGGATTGTCGGTACCCCCCTACCCACCCTTGAGGACTTGCACGCTGCCAGAACTAAGACAAGAGCATGCAAAATCCTCTCGGACCCTCCACATCCCTGTCACCAGCTCTTCCAGCACCTTCCCTCAGGTAGGCGCTACCGATCAATGCAAACTAGAACTAGCAGACATTCCAACAGCTTCTTCCCTCTTGCGATCAACTTCTTAAACACCAAACCTACAATTCCATTACAACATGTTGGCAATTTTTTGACTTGAGTTTGTTGTCACATTTCTGTGGGGCCAATTATACATTACTCGTGCACTCACTGTAGTAGTCTCGCCACGCTGCACTATTTGCATATCTGTCGTTGACCAATACTGGCCACTCATGCCAGAGTAGCATCTGCTCCATTTGCACTGATTGAGGAGTATTTGCAACATTTGCAAAATCAACATTGTCCCAGATTATCGCACTACTCGTCACTTTAAACTGCATACACTCCTTGGTGTCTCAGCGCCCTTTGCACAATGGTCATTGCACCGGGCTATTGCAATATTAGTCATTTGAACTGCTCTAAGTGCTAGAGGACTCTGCATCTTTTGCACAATTGTCAAAAATAAATAAATGTACCGGCATTACCAGACAACTAGCAACCCTTTATTGCTCAGTGACTATTTTTTTTGTCAATGTCTTTATGTCTATAAAGTGTTCTCTTGTCAATTGACTGTCTGTTGTCATACTAGAGCGGCTCCAACTACCGGAGACAAATTCCTTGTGTGTGTTTTTTTGGACATTCTTGGCAAATAAAGATGATTCTGATTCTGAAGTGAAAACTCTGAGGATGAGGGTAAGGATGTTCCTCTTCCTCTGCTCTTTGGAACGGAATGATCAGGCATTCCTTCATCTCAGGGTCAACTGCGCTTCTCACTTGGGCCTCAAGTTCCCTCAACAGCTCCGCAAAACCACATCACCAATTATTCCAGGCTGCAACGCCCTCTGCTGGTGATGAAGCACAATGCTAACCGCACCTTGGTCTTTGTGTCAG
>NW_026904874.1:0-4002 GCF_024500275.1 Phycodurus eques | reverse complement strand
TCCAGCATGGAGCTCGTCTCATCTGAGTCCCAGAAGGGAGCTCTTATTTCCCGCATGGACCTCGGGCATTAAGCATGGAGCGCTGACTTCCAGCATGGAGCTCGTCTCATCTGAGTCCCAGAAGGGAGCTCTGATTTCCCGCATGGACCTCGGGCATTAAGCATGGGGCTTTGACTTCCAGCATGGAGCTCGTCTCATCTGAGTCCCAGAAGGGAGCTCTGATTTCCCGCATGGACCTCGGGCATTAAGCATGGGGCTTTGACTTCCAGCATGGAGCTCGTCTCATCTGAGTCCCAGAAGGGAGCTCTGATTTCCCGCATGGACCTCGGGCATTAAGCATGGGGCTTTGACTTCCAGCATGGAGCTCGTCTCATCTGAGTCCCAGAAGGGAGCTCTGATTTCCCGCATGGACCTCTGGCATTAAGCGCTGACTTCCAGCATGGAGCTCGTCTCATCTGAGACCCGGAAGGGAGCTCTGATTTCCCGCATGGACCTCGGGCATTAGGCATGGGGCTCTCACTTCCAGCATGGAGCTCGTCTCATCTGAGTCCCGGAAGGGAGCTCTGATTTCCCGCATGGACCTCGGGCATTAAGGCTACTTTGTTACATTTTGGGATGAATGCTGGGCTTTGCTGAGACTGTGCAAGATGCTTTGCGTGAGCTCCGGATAGGCGACTTTGTGACATTTTGGGATGCGTGCTGGTACTTTGCTGGGACTGAGTGCCGCTGCATTTTGGGATCCATGCGGGTCCGTTTTGGGACTGAGTGCCGCTGCATTTTGGGATCTTTGGCTTGCATGGAGCTCGTCTCATCTGAGTCCCAGAAGGGAGCTCTGATTTCCCGCATGGACCTCTGGCATTACGCTCTGACTTCCAGCATGGAGCTCGTCTCATCTGAGTCCCAGAAGGGAGCTCTGATTTCCCGCATGGACCTCGGGCATTAAGCATGGGGCTTTGACTTCCAGCATGGAGCTCGTCTCATCTGAGTCCCAGAAGGGAGCTCTGATTTCCCGCATGGACCTCGGGCATTAAGCATGGGGCTTTGACTTCCAGCATGGAGCTCGTCTCATCTGAGTCCCAGAAGGGAGCTCTGATTTCCCGCATGGACCTCGGGCATTAAGGCTACTTTGTTACATTTTGGGATGAATGCTGGGCTTTGCTGAGACTGTGCAAGATGCTTTGCGTGAGCTCCGGATAGGCGACTTTGTGACATTTTGGGATGCGTGCTGGTACTTTGCTGGGACTGAGTGCCGCTGCATTTTGGGATCCATGCGGGTCCGTTTTGGGACTGAGTGCCGCTGCATTTTGGAATACATGATGGTCCGTTTTGGGGTCCAGGCTGGGACTTAGTGCCGCTGCATTTTGGGATCTTTGGCTTGCATGGAGCTCGTCTCATCTGAGTCCCAGAAGGGAGCTCTGATTTCCCGCATGGACCTCTGGCATTACGCTCTGACTTCCAGCATGGAGCTCGTCTCATCTGAGTCCTGGAAGGGAGCTCTGATTTCCCGCATGGACCTCTGGCATTAAGCTCTGACTTCCAGCATGGAGCTCGTCTCATCTGAGTCCCAGAAGGGAGCTCTGACTTCCCGCATGGACCTCGGGCATTAAGCATGGAGCTCTGACTTCCAGCATGGAGCTCGTCTCATCTGAGTCCCGGAAGGGAGCTCTGATTTCCCGCATGGACCTCGGGCATTAAGCATGGGGCTTTGACTTCCAGCATGGAGCTCGTCTCATCTGAGTCCCAGAAGGGAGCTCTGACTTCCCGCATGGACCTCGGGCATTAAGCTCTGACTTCCAGCATGGAGCTCGTCTCATCTGAGTCCCAGAAGGGAGCTCTTATTTCCCGCATGGACCTCTGGCATTAAGCTCTGACTTCCAGCATGGAGCTCGTCTCATCTGAGACCCGGAAGGGAGCTCTTATTTCCCGCATGGACCTCGGGCATTAAGCATGGAGCGCTGACTTCCAGCATGGAGCTCGTCTCATCTGAGACCCGGAAGGGAGCTCTGATTTCCCGCATGGACCTCGGGCATTAAGGCTACTTTGTTACATTTTGGGATGAATGCTGGGCTTTGCTGAGACTGTGCAAGATGCTTTGCGTGAGCTCCGGATAGGCGACTTTGTGACATTTTGGGATGCGTGCTGGTACTTTGCTGGGCCTGAGTGCCGCTGCATTTTGGGATCCATGCGGGTCCGTTTTGGGACTGAGTGCCGCTGCATTTTGGAATACATGATGGTCCGTTTTGGGGTCCAGGCTGGGACTTAGTGCCGCTGCATTTTGGGATCTTTGGCTTGCATGGAGCTCGTCTCATCTGAGTCCCAGAAGGGAGCTCTGATTTCCCGCATGGACCTCGGGCATTAGGCATGGGGCTCTCACTTCCAGCATGGAGCTCGTCTCATCTGAGTCCCGGAAGGGAGCTCTGATTTCCCGCATGGACCTCGGGCATTAAGCATGGGGCTCTGACTTCCAGCATGGAGCTCGTCTCATCTGAGTCCCAGAAGGGAGCTCTTATTTCCCGCATGGACCTCTGGCATTAAGCTCTGACTTCCAGCATGGAGCTCGTCTCATCTGAGTCCCAGAAGGGAGCTCTTATTTCCCGCATGGACCTCGGGCATTAAGCATGGAGCGCTGACTTCCAGCATGGAGCTCGTCTCATCTGAGTCCCAGAAGGGAGCTCTGATTCCCGCATGGACCTCTGGCATTAAGCTCTGACTTCCAGCATGGAGCTCGTCTCATCTGAGTCCCAGAAGGGAGCTCTGATTTCCCGCATGGACCTCGGGCATTAGGCATGGGGCTCTTACTTCCAGCATGGAGCTCGTCTCATCTGAGTCCCGGAAGGGAGCTCTGATTTCCCGCATGGACCTCTGGCATTAAGCTATGACTTCCAGCATGGAGCTTCCGTCTCATCTGAGTCCCAGGAAGGGAGCTCTGATTTCCCGCATGGACCTCTGGCATTAAGCTCTGACTTCCAGCATGGAGCTCGTCTCATCTGAGTCCCAGAAGGGAGCTCTGATTTCCCGCATGGACCTCTGGCATTAAGCTCTGACTTCCAGCATGGAGCTCGTCTCATCTGAGTCCCAGGAAGGGAGCTCTGATTTCCCGCATGGACCTCGGGCATTAAGCATGGGCTTGACTTCCAGCATGGAGCTCGTCTCATCTGAGTCCCAGAAGGGAGCTCTGATTTCCCGCATGGACCTCGGGCATTAAGCATGGGGCTCTGACTTCCAGCATGGAGCTCGTCTCATCTGAGTCCCAGAAGGGAGCTCTTATTTCCCGCATGGACCTCTGGCATTAAGCTCTGACTTCCAGCATGGAGCTCGTCTCATCTGAGTACCCGAAGGGAGCTCTGATTTCCCGCATGGACCTCGGGCATTAAGGCATGGGGCTCTGACTTCCAGCATGGAGCTCGTCTCATCTGAGTCCCGGAAGGGAGCTCTGATTTCCCGCATGGACCTCGGGCATTAAGGCTACTTTGTTACATTTTGGGATGAATGCTGGGCTTTGCTGAGACTGTGCAAGATGCTTTGCGTGAGCTCCGGATAGGCGACTTTGTGACATTTTGGGATGCGTGCTGGTACTTTGCTGGGACTGAGTGCCGCTGCATTTTGGGATCCATGCGGGTCCGTTTTGGGACTGAGTGCCGCTGCATTTTGGAATACATGATGGTCCGTTTTGGGGTCCAGGCTGGGACTTAGTGCCGCTGCATTTTGGGATCTTTGGCTTGCATGGAGCTCGTCTCATCTGAGTCCCAGAAGGGAGCTCTGATTTCCCGCATGGACCTCTGGCATTAAGCTCTGACTTCCAGCATGGAGCTCGTCTCATCTGAGTCCCAGAAGGGAGCTCTGATTTCCCGCATGGACCTCGGGCATTAGCATGGCTCTGACTTCCAGCATGGAGCTCGTCTCATCTGAGTCCCAGAAGGGAGCTCTGATTTCCCGCATGGACCTCGGGCATTAAGCATGGAGCTCTGACTTCCAGCATGGAGCTCGTCTCATCTGAGTCCC
>NW_026904873.1:0-4002 GCF_024500275.1 Phycodurus eques | reverse complement strand
GGACCTCGGGCATAGCATGGGGCTTTGACTTCCAGCATGGAGCTCGTCACATCCTGAGGACAGAAGGCCGAGATGCTACTGATTCCCCGCATGGTAACCTCGGCATTAAGCTGGGGCTCGACTCCAGCATGTCAGCTCGTACTCATCTGAGTCCAGAAGGGGAGCTCGTGATTCCCGCTGTCATGGACCTCGGGCATTAGGCCGGGCTACTGCACCTTCCAGCATGGAGCTCGTCTCACATCTGCAGGACCCGAGACGAAGGAGAGCTCTGATTTCTCGCCTATGGATCCTCGGCGATAAGCCACTGGGGACTCTGACTTCCAGCATGGAGCTCGTCTCATCTGAGACCCGGAAGGGAGCTCTGATTTCCCGCATGGACCTCGGGCATTAAGGCTACTTTGTTACATTTTGGGATGAATGCTGGGCTTTGCTGAGGACTGTGCAAGATGCTTTGCGTGAGCTCCGGATAGGCGACTTTGTGACATTTTGGGATGCGTGCTGGTACTTTGCTGGGACTGAGTTGCCGCTGCATTTTGGGATCCATGCGGGTCCGTTTTGGGACTGAGTGCCGCTGCATTTTGGAATACATGATGGTCCGTTTTGGGGTCCAGGCTGGGACTTAGTGCCGCTGCATTTTGGGATCTTTGGCTTGCATGGAGCTCGTCTCATCTGAGTCCCAGAAGGGAGCTCTGATTTCCCGCATGGACCTCTGGCATTAAGCTCTGACTTCCAGCATGGAGCTCGTCTCATCTGAGTCCCAGGAAGGGAGCTCTGATTTCCCGCATGGACCTCGGGCATTAAGCATGGGCTCTGACTTCCAGCATGGAGCTCGTCTCATCTGAGTCCCAGAAGGGAGCTCTGATTTCCCGCATGGACCTCTGGCATTAAGCTCTGACTTCCAGCATGGAGCTCGTCTCATCTGAGTCCCAGAAGGGAGCTCTGATTTCCCGCATGGACCTCTGGCATTAAGCTCTGACTTCCAGCATGGAGCTCGTCTCATCTGAGTCCCAGAAGGGAGCTCTGATTTCCCGCATGGACCTCTGGCATTAAGCTCTGACTTCCAGCATGGAGCTCGTCTCATCTGAGTCCCAGAAGGGAGCTCTGATTTCCCGCATGGACCTCGGGCATTAAGCATGGGCTTTGACTTCCAGCATGGAGCTAGTCTCATCTGAGTCCCAGAAGGGAGCTCTGATTTCCCGCATGGACCTGGGCATAAGCATGGGCTCTGACTTCCAGCATGGAGCTCGTCTCATCTGAGTCCCAGAAGGGAGCTCTGATTTCCGCATGGACCTCGGGCATTAAGCCTGGGGCTCTGACTTCCAGCATGGAGCTCGTCTCATCTGAGTCCCAGAAGGGAGCTCTTATTTCCCGCATGGACCTCTGGCATTAAGCTCTGACTTCCAGCATGGAGCTCGTCTCATCTGAGTCCCAGAAGGGAGCTCTTATTTCCCGCATGGACCTCGGGCATTAGCATGGAGGCTCTTGACCTTCCAGCATGGAGCTCGGTCTCTCTGAGTCCCGGAAGGAGAGCTCTGATTTCCCCCCCGCATGGACCTCGGGCATTAAGGCTACTTTGTTACATTTGGGATGAATGCTGGGCTTTGCTGTGACTGGACTGTGCAAAGATGCCTGGGTTGCGTGGAGCCTTCCGGATAAGGGGCGACTTTTGACATTTTGGGATGCGTGCTGGTACTTTGTCTGGGACTCGGAGTGCCGGCTTGCATGTTGGGATCAATTGCGGGTTCCGTTTTTGGGACTGAGTGCCGCTGCATTGTTGGTGATCTTTGGGCTTGCATGGAGCTCGTCTCATCGTGAGTCCAGAAGGGAGATCTGATTGTCCCGCATGGACCTCTGGCATTACGCTCTGACTTCCAGCATGGAGGCTCGTCTCATCCATGAGTCCGCAGAAGGGAGCTCTGAGTTCCCAGGCATGGACCTCTGGCATTAAGCTTGTGACTCCAGCATGGAGCTCGTCTCATCTGAGTCCCCATGATGGAGCTCTTATTTCCCGCATGGACCTCGGGCATTAGGCATGGGGCTCTCACTTCCAGCATGGAGCTCGTCTCATCTGAGTCCCGGAAGGGAGCTCTGATTCCCGCATGGACCTCGGGCATTAAGGCTACTTTGTTACATTTTGGGATGAATGCTGGCTTTGCTGAGACTGTGCAAGATGCTTTGCGTGCAGCTCCGGATAGGCGACTTTGTGACATTTTTGGGATGCTGCTGGTACTTGCTGGGACTGAGTGCCGCTGCATTTGGGATCATGCGGGTCCGTTTTGGGACTGAGTGCCGCTGCATTTTGGAATACATGATGGTCCAGTTTTGGGGTCCAGGCTGGGACTTAGTGCCGCTGCATTTTGGGATCTTTGGCCTTGCATGGAAGCTCGTCTCATCTGGTCCCAGAAGGGAGCTCTTATTTCCCGCATGGACCTCTGGCATTACGCTCTGACTTCCAGCATGGAGCTCGTCTCATCTGAGTCCCAGAAGGGAGCTCTGATTTCCCGCATGGACCTCGGGCATTAAGCATGGGCTCTGACTTCCAGCATGGAGCTCGTCTCATCTGAGTCCCAGAAGGGAGCTCTGATTTCCCGCATGGACCTCGGGCATTAAGCATGGGCTCTGACTTCCAGCATGGAGCTCGTCTCATCTGAGTCCCAGAAGGGAGCTCTGATTTCCCGCATGGACCTCGGGCATTAAGCATGGGGCTTTGACTTCCAGCATGGAGCTCGTCTCATCTGAGTCCCAGAAGGGAGCTCTGATTTCCCGCATGGACCTCGGGCATTAAGCTCTGACTTCCAGCATGGAGCTCGTCTCATCTGAGTCCCAGAAGGGAGCTCTTATTTCCCGCATGGACCTCTGGCATTAAGCTCTGACTTCCAGCATGGAGCTCGTCTCATCTGAGTCCCAGGAAGGGAGCTCTTATTTCCCGCATGGACCTCGGGCATTAAGCATGGAGCGCTGACTTCCAGCATGGAGCTCGTCTCATCTGAGTACCCGGAAGGGAGCTCTGATTTCCCGCATGGACCTCGGGCATTAAGGCTACTTTGTTACATTTTGGGATGAATGCTGGGCTTTGCTGAGACTGTGCAAGATGCTTTGCGTGAGCTCCGGATAGGCGACTTTGTGACATTTTGGGATGCGTGCTGGTACTTTGCTGGGACTGAGTGCCGCTGCATTTTGGGATCCATGCGGGTCCGTTTTGGGACTGAGTGCCGCTGCATTTTGGAATACATGATGGTCCGTTTTGGGGTCCAGGCTGGGACTTAGTGCCGCTGCATTTTGGGATCTTTGGCTTGCATGGAGCTCGTCTCATCTGAGTCCCAGAAGGGAGCTCTGATTTCCCGCATGGACCTCTGGCATTACGCTCTGACTTCCAGCATGGAGCTCGTCTCATCTGAGTCCCGGAAGGGAGCTCTGATTTCCCGCATGGACCTCGGGCATTAAGCATGGGGCTCTGACTTCCAGCATGGAGCTCGTCTCATCTGAGTCCCAGAAGGGAGCTCTTATTTCCCGCATGGACCTCTGGCATTAAGCTCTGACTTCCAGCATGGAGCTCGTCTCATCTGAGTCCCAGAAGGGAGCTCTTATTTCCCGCATGGACCTCGGGCATTAAGCTCTGACTTCCAGCATGGAGCTCGTCTCATCTGAGTCCCAGAAGGGAGCTCTTATTTCCCGCATGGACCTCGGGCATTAAGCATGGGCTTGACTTCCAGCATGGAGCTCGTCTCATCTGAGTCCCAGAAGGGAGCTCTGATTTCCCGCATGGACCTCGGGCATTAAGCATGGGGCTTTGACTTCCAGCATGGAGCTCGTCTCATCTGAGTCCCAGAAGGGAGCTCTGATTTCCCGCATGGACCTCGGGCATTAAGCATGGGGCTCTGACTTCCAGCATGGAGCTCGTCTCATCTGAGTCCCAGAAGGGAGCTCTGATTTCCCGCATGGACCTCGGGCATTAAGCATGGGGCTCTGACTTCCAGCATGGAGCTCGTCTCATCTGAGTCC